>NW_026251995.1:0-291129 GCF_025201335.1 Gilbertella persicaria
TCTAAATTTATTTATATTGAGGTCGTCAAACACAGTGTTATCAGTATTTATGCTTTTGACTGGAGCAAAAGATTCTGCTATTTGGGGAGAATAAATCATTTCGACATCTCAAAAGCTATGGGTTTAATCTTTAAAATGACAATCGTACATTGTAAGTTTGATGCAAAAACCGCATGCTACCATAAGGTATAATGTGCTTCATTTTTAATAGCCCAGACAGGTCTTTTAATGTTTGCTGATACAAGACATAAATTGTGGACTAGTGCTAGCTTGATTCTTTCAAAAGTGAATTTTATAGTCTTTTATCTCAATTACGCCGGCAACGTATGGTGATGTCTTGAATTTATAGCAACTATTGATTATGTTGATTGAGATTTATTGAAAATGTTTACAAGACAATTATTTCTAGTATGCTGTGAACTGTGAAGAGGTTTATTAACTTGTTGCATTAAGAGACTTGGTTCAGTAAAGTAACAATAGTAGTTTTGTGGTATTAGTTATGCTTTTGATATCAAATATCAGTTGATATACAGTAGACAGTAGACAGTAGACAGTAGACAGTAGACAGTAGACAGTAGACAGTAGACAGTAGACAGTAAGCAGTAGACAGTAAGCAGTAAGCAGTAAGCAGTAAGTAGTAAAGAGAGCAAGTTCGTATATAGCGCAAGCAACTTTGTGGTAGAATTCAGAGGATAAGCCTTATTGCTAAAGCTTAGTTCTGTTGGCTCTTTCCTCACAACAAACCTATCAGTGTTGACAAAGGGAAGCACAGGTAATGTTTGTGAACCCTTCTACCAATAATCCCTACAGGTCTACTATGTATCCTTCAAGACAATGCATAGTGCGTTTCCCTCTTTCGGTACTTTGCCTATCAGGAGTAGACGTTCGCGGAAGTTGGCCAACAACAGATACCCTTGTTTTACGCGATTCAATAAGCGGCATCAGTCTTCCTTCTACCAGCCAGTTACTCACAGAGATAAAATCAGAGAGAAGGTTCTTGTCAATAAGGACGTTCTTTTTTTTTCTTTTTTGCTTGTGTGTTCTTGTAGAGTACCCAGAAGACAGATAGACAAAAGAGAATCAGATGAATCAAGTATTGAAATGTATGCTAAATAGTCTCAGCCTTTTGATTTGTAAAAAAGAGACACCATAGTATTGCTTGATTTGAAGAGACGTGGAGACAGAGACTAACAATATTAGCTACATAAATTTAATGCTACATAATACCTTTTTTTTTTTTTTGCATTTAAGTCTTGAGAATGAGAAATAAGATGAAAGAAAGACCAAAAAAAAGGTTCTTTTCTAGACTCGCTTTTTATCATTTACACTTGCTTTGTTCCCATGCTTTAGAGATGAGATCTTTTTGTTTATATTGGCTTCATTATGATGAAAAGAACTTTTGATGGCATAAACAACTTTGTTGATTTGTGTAACTTTCAAAGATCAATTTGCTCTCAAGTATGTAAAAACTATACAAGTCTATATGCTTATTGACAATGTATTATGGCACACAGACAAGATAGAATCTATCATTTATCACTATCTGAAAATATTGTTCTAAAGAGAACATAGCGGATACTTTGTTCTTACTTGTATCACAAAGTAAATCGTTTGTTTACATTATGTTGATTACTCAACTGATAGTCGAAAGTAACGCCTAGGACCAGTCTATGATCTGTTTACATCAATGAATACGAGTTTTGTTACAAAAGAAAGTTTTGAGTTTATCAAGGTTTTATTTTTAGGGAAAAGCTATGGTAATACTTTTCAAGCTCATGCTAAACGTAATAAGAGAAACAAAAAGAGATATTTAATCATCAAAAATCAATAATAATCAATTATGATTTGTGTGAGAAATAAGCCTCCTTTTTGTGCTCTTTTCATTGTTGGCGTTATTTTTATCTTCACATGAAAGAAAAAAGCGGAGAATGATTATAGTTTAAGTCCTCTGTCCCAGAATGAATTCTGTATCAATTGATATCATGGACGAGTTTTTTATTATTATTATTATTATTATCAAACATAAAGAGAGAAGCATTTAGTTCAATCATAGATGATCAGCTCATGTTATAGAAGAGAAAGGAGAGAAAAAGGGATATTTTTACGTCTAAAAAACTGAAAAGTGCAGTGTCAATTGCATTGTTTATGCAAACAAACAGCTTTTGTTGTAGTATAGAATCAGATGCTCTTTCTTTCCTCTCACCATAAACTGATCCTTATCAAAAGAAAAAAAAAGGAGATGAGTGTGAAAAAAGAAAAAGCAGATGGCATATAAGATTATAAAACACTTTTTTTTTTTTTTTTTTTTTTTTTTTGCTTTCAACTGCTCCTTCATAATCTTAGTTGAGTTGCTAGCTTGTTAGTATTGTTCTCTTTTTTCTTTGGTGGTGGCCCTGTATTGTTGTGTTCTGATGCCGTGTTCTAACTTGATGCTTTTGAGGTAAGTTTTCCCTTTATAAGTGTATGCACTGGATCCTGTGTGCTTGTTACAATTAAAGACTACGCTTTTTTGTCAGATGTTATGGCATTTCGATGAGGAATTGTATAGATGTTGTCGCCAGTTAGCAATGACAATGACTGTTCGTTTTTGTAACGGGGGTGTCTCTGGAGATCTGAGAAAACTGTCAAATTGCAGAAGTTTGATAGGGTATAGAAGTGCAATTCGATTGCCTTCACACAGCTGTTCCTGCGAATAACTTCTAGATGAAGTAAAATCAAAGATCGGCACTATTTATTTTTTAGAATGAATACAACGGTACTCTCTTTTTTAAATAAGTATCGTATTTAATATTAACAATATGCAGAACGCAATAACGAGAAACTGCTGTAAATATATGCATATGCTAGGATAGATGAGTTGAATAAATATTATAACTATAAACTCAAACTCTGTGTGGTTAGATATGCCCTAAATGGACTACACAATCTCACGATAACAGACATCCACAGACAGTGATGCTTAAAGATACCCTCTTTGGCCTCAGAAGTATTATGTACTACTGTGAATCTTACTCGTGCACATTTTGTGCATCAAATAATGTAAGAAGAGGTACCATTTTACTAGTCGATATTCACTGAAAAGGCCGTTTTTCTACCAACTACAGTGTGCAACGAACTTTGAATGCAGATTTGAAGGCAATGTTCAAATTGAGTCGTCCTTTTCATCGTAACAAACTCGTTTTTTCTGTTAGAAGTACCTAAAAATGCTATTTTCTGAAACTTCCTGGAATGTTTTCAAAAATCGCTATCCCAAGATCCAAAGAGCTCTTGATCAAAGTTTTTTCATTCTTTCTCCACCAATCCCCCATAAGTAAAAAAAAATGAAGTTCATGTAGCTGCCAGACCAATGGCACCATTTAATTTCAGGGTTTAAAATAATCATTTCAATAGTCTGGTTGTCGAGCAATGGTGGATCAAAGTATAGCATGTTCAAGCCCTGATTTGAGCATTTTTGCTCTGTATGTAACACAAAACTTGTTAGATACTGATCTCTTGAAGCATCTTATGTTGCTTTGAGTGTCAAAAACCATAGAAAATAAAACCATATGCATTTCATAAGGTAAATGTAGAGTAAATGAGCATAGGACATACAGTTTGGTAGTGTTGTGAAGATTAAAATAGAGACAACTCCACTTCATCCAGCCGCATAAAAAATCAAATCTTTGCTTAAAACTGCATAAATACGCAATTTGCTGGCTTAGTTGTAATGACAAACACTGTAGGCCTTTGCTTTCTGAGTCTATTGATATAGAAAACATGCCAAGTTTGCTGCTAAATTATGTGCATAAGCAAAAATGTCTAGAAGGTTTTTCACCTATATTCCATCGTTTTCATAGTGCACTTGACAAGCAAACATATGCACTTAAAACCAGAGATTCTAGCGCTCATTTTAAATACATAAACCTTGTAACAGCTCAAAAAATTGTCGAGTTCAACATTTCCATCAGTAGTACCCTTTAGTCAAAAGGCATGTTTGATCATTTTTTACAGATTGCCTTTTTTTCCCAAATCAACCCCAAAAGTGCCACGGATGTTATTGAACACTTTTCGAAGCTCTAGTTTGATTACTCGTTTTATCCATAGTAAAGATACTTTCGGCTTGAAAGGTACAACTTTATTTAGATAGTTTAATACAGCGACTCTAATGGACAAATGTCTGACAACAAATGATTTACAGCTAATTATGCAGCCATTGCCTTATTGACAAAATATCGTAAAACAGATAAACGAATCTTAGATATCAAACTGTCGATCACACTGAGCAGATTAGAGATTGACTGGCTGGCTCATCTAATTCAGGCCTTTGTACAGCAGTAATCAGTAAAATATTCAAATTATTTTTACTATTTGAGATTCTTTTATGAAATAAAGATATCTACAGAGCATGCTGAACCATGATACAAGCAATTATCTGTAGTCAAATAAATAAGAGATACACCTGATTGGTTGTTGAAAGAAGCAGAGTGTTTGTGGTAGCATGCTGTATAGAGGAGATTTGACGTGGGATGGAGTCAATAGAGGCCCATTTGGCGCTCCAATAAAATACAGGGCTGGTATCCTTAGTTGGTATTGTGTGGAATCAGTCTAACGTGTGGAACAAAGGGTAGAAGACAGTTATGAGTTGTTTGAGCGCAGTATGCAGATTAAGGCATCGGATAGAAAGTGAATGAGAAAAGTGTGTGTCACATAAGCAAGACTTAAGGCTCACTCCAGGTAGTCAAATAAGTCACCAGCAAATTATACGAATGCGCTCAAGATTTTTCATTGGAAGTCATAGAAGCCAATGTTGCTGACATTAACATATTTAGTAGAGCCCCATCTATAGCCTAGTGTAAGACTATGCTTGTCATATTGGTCGAGGAGAGATTGATATGACTCCTTGGTAAAAATCAACGCGATATTTTCTGCATAAAATAAGCCATTGACAGAAGCAATGAATTTGTTGACAAAAATATCATCCGTCATGGATGTAGCATGCAGCAGTTGAGGAAGATCGTTGATATGATGGTATTAAAAAGAATGAATTCCTCTAAAACCCCACTTAGTGATGTAAAATGACACAACCTAGTATTGGGCAAAAGATCTTTTATCAGGATATTGTTAAATAGATTCTTTAGCAAGGCTAAAAGATCAAGAGACATAGTGGTTTGGAATTGACACCGAATGAAATTACGATCTGCTGCGGTATAGCCGGATTTGATGTCTAGAAAAGCCATTACCGGGACTACTTTATGGTGACAGCGTAATGAAGTGCGAATCTCGGCAAGACAAAGGGCTTGTTCGAGGAAACTTTTGTATCCTCTAAAGCCACCTTGAGTAGTGTCTAAGGGTAACGCTTGATTTTGAAGGAAATCTATAATGGATTTTTTAAGTTTTTCCTATGAATTGAAAACATTTGTGTAATTCACCAGCAGTGAAATACATACAGCCAACGCCAGTAAAGACTAAGATGTGTTAGCAGATATATTCTAAAAACTATGATAACTCGAGTGACAGAAAGAAACCGGCCCAAAGCTTGTAAGTATAATGAATCCACAAAAAAAATAGTCAATATAGAAATAAAGAGTGTTAGATTTGGCTAGACGAGCCGAGTCATCTAGCTTCATAGCTATTAAAGTCTTGTATTGATGTCTTTTTTAGCCCCTAGTAGTTGTAGGTTAGCGTGAGTTGGTTTTAGTAGTCTTTGGGGTTCAAAACGAAGTTGTCAAAATAAAGACTTTCACGAGCAATACTCTATGAATTTGAGGCTAAAATGGCCATTTTCTGCGAATCGCTTTTTTTTTCCAAATCAACTTCAAAAGTACTATGTGCGTCATTAGACATTGCTTGTACAAGTTTGAAAAGCTCAAGTATGCGCCAACATACTTTAAGCTCTCTTTATGCGGTTATGCAATTATATACATTTGTCTGGTCGTTCGATAGATGTAGTGTCATCTTCAGTTAAATAATTACACCAAGGATATTTCCGCGTTATTTTAATGAAATAGATAAACTCAATCCAAGAGTTTCAATGCGCTTTGCATGATTCAGTGGAACCAATGACACTTTGCGGCTGAAAATAACTAGTTTATTATGTTCATCCATCATGGAGATTATCTTCTCTTGCTGAAATCCTGGCTAAACTATGTACTTTTTAGAATCCGAGCTCTTAAGTAATTTATTTGGTTTGAATCTATTGTATGAATAGAGCATTTTGACGATTTCTCATACAGTAGACGTAAGACTTTTGCATCATGACAAGAGCTTAATTCTTTCATTTCTCAGTCCGATATAAGTTTGATTGCTTATTCTATGCCTTACACTTCAGTAACTACCGTGCTACTCTCTTAGTCCTGGATTAACGGGCTTAGGGCTCTCAGTCTTGCGTCATCTTGTCCTTTGCAACAAAATAAATGATTCGTATCATCATTAGGACAGTATTACCGACAAGTGTATGATACTGCATGAGGAAGCAAAGGCTAACGAAGGGAGAAGGAATAGATTCTTTCATAGAAATCAACTTTTTAAAGAGACACAACAAAACGAAAGATGCTCCAATCGATAAAAATGCATAAGTTACAACAAGGACACCTTAGCCTCTCACGAAATTGCGTAGAAAAAGAAAAAAGAACCGCTCCTAGGTGGGCTCGAACCACCAACCTCCTGATTAACAGTCAGACGCGCTAGCCAATTGCGCCATAGAAGCTGATGTTTTGAGAGAATTTAAAATTACTACTCATGTTTCAGTTTAGTTGCTATGTAATGTTTCTACCTTTGAGCCATATTTTTCTTTTCTATCTTGAACCTGTTTTTTTTTGTCGATACCTCTCTTTATGCAAACTAGCTTACAAAAGCGAATGAACAAAGTTGAATTTTAGCATAAAACTACTCCACAAACTGAGTTGAATAAATTCAATCTATTTTTTCTTCTGTCTTTTATACATTTATATGTCGACAAATGATGACTTTGTTAATCCATACTAGCCTGATCCATTTTTTTTTACAAGACAGAACCATAAAAAAAAGGGTCCAGATCAGGTTCCTTTATGCCAAAAAAAAAACAACTGGTAGATGACCTCGAAGGTCATCATCAATAATTTTCATATAACAATCAGATAAATCATTGACCAGAAATAGTAATTTCTTTATGACTGTCAAAAAAATAGAGGTTCACCCTTATCAGTACGATATATATATATATTTCATGCTTTCTTGATAAAACAAGTGGATGATAAATGAATAAACTTGATTTGAAACAAACTGTCTTTGACATTTAAAAAGAGAGGATAACTTATTTATACAAGTGTAACATATCTGGAATCCAGAATACATGCATGCAAAGAAACAGCAGAATTGAACAAACACAAGGTGATTAAAGTTTATTTTTTTTTCAACCTTAAAAGGTACTCGTTGTCTGTCATGAATGGTGTTGTGAGATGAAGAGAGAATAGATATAAAATAAGAGAAAAGGTAAGAACACAGAGAAAGTCCGTTAGAACTTGTATAGGCTTTTATTTCTGTCGTGAACATATAGAATCTAAATAAGTCTTCATTTACATACTAAAATATATCATAATCAATTTACATGTTGTATACACAGCATTATTCATCCCTTCTTACACTAGTTATGCCTTAAAAGAGCAAGTATTAATATCATGTATAAATATATCTTTCAATCACAGTTTTATCCGCAGCTTCGATGGATGTCTTCTATCTTAGTTTAAACATGTTAATGATCAGACCATCACATAATCACAAATTGACATCTGCATCAATACCAATGGTAGACGAGGTCTGTGCCCTGATCATGTTCCCAGTTCTTGTGTACCTTAATCCATTCAACCGATTAGCTAGTGTATACACACTCAGTCCCAAATCAGGGATAATCAATTATCATACAAACAGTATAAATACAATACAAAATATAACCTTTAATAAAGCAGACTTCTTTTGGCCGTTTTGGTTCTAATCGACTTATTGATTTGACCATTTTATTAGTGATTATATCACACAAGTACCGCTTTAGCGTGTGAATTATGCGTTGCTGGTCCTGCCTGCTTTTTGTCAAGGTCTGTTGATGTCGCTTTGTGTCGAGTCTCCTTGGTACCTTGTATCCGTTCACAAGATTCAAGAAACCATGTATAGTTTGCAACACTTGCGTTCTGGTGCTGATGTTATGTTGGAACTGTACAGTATGATAGAAGGTCAATTGGGTCCTGCTGCAGCTACAACTTGGCTTCACATCAAGATGATGTTGAAAGCAAACAACCTGTTCAAATCAAGGATTATGATATGAGTAAAGATGACAACCTTCGAGTCTCGACGCTTCCATATCATGATGCTCCTATGAGCATGACAGATATACTACAAGACCCTTTAGTCTGAAAAATAGCCATGGTCGTCGTTATGATCCATGCCTCACAGCAATTGATTGGTATTCATGCCGTCATGTACTATTCAACAGACATGTTTACTGTTGTGTTTGACTCTACCATGGCCAAGTACATGTCAATTGTTACCTTTGTGATCAACTTTGTGGATGTTTTTCCTGATGTTTTCTTGATGGATCGTATGGGTCGTCGTATGTTGTTGTTAGTGTCTGCTACGGGGTCTACCGTATGTTGGTTTATGTTGTCCATCGTTTATGTGTATCACCATGGCCCATGGATGGTGGCTTCTCTGTTTAGTTATATGGTCTTGTTGGATGTAGTCCTATTCCCTGGATACTAATTTCAGAATTGACATCAGCGTAAGTCGATGGACGAGGGAGGGAATATCATTGACCACTTTTTTTTTTCTAGTCATACTTCTTCAGCTGTAGGATCCAAGGCTACAGGCATCAATTGGTCTATGAATTTCTTGGTAGGGCAGTGCTTTCCTCTTGTTTTCAAAAGAATGGAGGGTTATGCGTTTATTGTCTTTGGCGTGATAGGTGTGCTCATTGTTTTGTTTACTTTTTTTCATATGCCAGAAACTCGAAAGAGATTCCTTGAAGACATTGTGAATCAGTTCAAAGCTTCGCTTTAATTTTAATAAATTGATTGTTATTTTACATATCCAGCATGTTGATGAGTTCTTTTGTATATTTGGCAATTTCATAAGATTCTTGAGCCAAGTTTCGTTTGGCTGCAGCATTGGCATGTTCAGGTGCATGAGCAAAAGAAGAATCTCGAATACGAATGATCTTGCTGTTGCATCGATCAAGGTCACTGAGGATGATATTGCCCTGGTTTTTATAGCGTAAGCCATCACCGTTTGAAAAGGACATTTTGGCAACATGCACAATGTTGGACACGATATCAATAATCGAGGTAATGATGCTATACAGATGACCGTCACTTGTTCTTAACGCACTCAACAAGTTTTGCACTGAGGAAACTATACGGTCTGTTTCCGTCTTGAGGAATTGCTATTGAAGTATTAGGTGTTTGTTGTTGGCTACATGAAGCTAGTTTCTTACCGAGAGTTCAAGTGGATTCATGATACCAGCATGAGGAAGTGTTGTAGGACTCGGCCCATCATGCGCTTCAATGGGTCTCATGCCTAGTAGTTTGACAAGATCCACAATGGTATTGGTCAAATTACTAGCAGCAGCGTCCACTAGACTCACAGGACTGATACCCATGCCTCCAGCATAGTTCTTTGCGGCAGCCAACAAATTCGTCAATTCATTCGAGAACCGTTTCTTGATGTCATACAGTAATTCCTGATGTTCTGTGGATAGTCCTACCTTCAGTTCATATTCTTCTACTTCGGATGTAATCGATTTGCAAGCCATCACAATGGTTCTCATAGATACAAGTACATCTGTTGGCTTACTTGATCTACATCATCATCATTAGAGACAGCCTCTTTTTGTATCCTTGTTACCTTGATGTCTTCATCAATTCATCAATGGCTGTCTGGTAATCAATGATAAACTGATGACCAATGGCTCCTTTAGGATTTGGTTTCAGCAGAAATGCTTGTGAAAAATCAGCATGATCCATATTTACTGATCTCACTTTAAAACTTCTTAGTTCCATACTGATGGTTTCGTATTTCCTTTTCCATGATCGCATCTAAACAAAACAAAACATCAATTCATACTCCTTTGATATCTACTTCTTTACTTCGTCTGTTAGAGTCTTGATCTGTGCTTCTGATGTCTCATTCTGAGCTCTTAGGGCTTCATTTTTACTTGATAAGTGCTTCAGCTCTTCAATCAATTGTTTGATTTCATGCTTAACTTCACGAACAGCCTTTTACATTTAAAGAGGATGAATGTATCATACATTACACAAGACACTTACCACTTGTTGTTCTTGATGTTCTTGATTAAGTTGATTGTATTTACTATCCAATTGGCTGTATTCTTTTTGCATTTGTCTCAATTTGATCTACTCAGATAAGAACGCTTGCTCTCATAAAAAGACGTACTTACAGATGCACTTGAACTATCGGATGGATCCTACTCAGTGATGGTGAACATGTGTCATGCATTCCCCCCTTTCTTTTTTTTTTTTTTTTACTTACTGTCTCAAGAGATAATTCAAGCATCTTTATCCTTTTGGCCATGGATGCAATCTTGTTTTCATATTCATACCGTATACTCCCTACATCTCCATGTGTGTCTGTTATCGATGTCATGTCAGGTCGAGGTGTCTTGACCATATTACCCAAATCTGCCATCAAACTGTCTAACGATTGTAGATTTTCACCGAATGCCTGTTGTTGTTGTTGTTGTTGTTGTTGTTGTTGTTGTTGATCATCGTCATCATTAAAATTCACGGCTTCCACACTAATCATACCCTTCACAGGCACAATATGCATTGATTGACTAGGATGAGCTTGTGCATCAATCGATTTAGAAGGCATAGGAGGAACATGTACATCTTGTTCAGACACAAGGTATGGATATCGTCGTTTGAGTTCATGATAGACATCACTGGCTAGATCTTGAAATCGTGTGGTTGGTAATGTAGCTAATTTTTGTCTTGCTTGATTTCGTCTTGGATGAAAGTCATCGCGTAAAGGTAAAAAGGATTCTATGATCATTAAACATATAGTATAGGCTGGTACTTACTGCTGTCGAGTTGCCTTCGCATCATTTCATCATAGACATCTGTTGCCAGTTCATGAAACTGTAGATTGTTTAATCGAGATAGTTTTTGTCTTGCTGTTGTTCTTTGAGGAGGTACGCCTTCTGCTGCCTCTAAGAAGAATGAGTACTATGCCAGAAAGTGCGGATTTACCTCTTGACAACATGGACGCAAGATATTTTTCTAGTTCTGTAAAATACTGTTTTGCATAAGACTCTTGTATAGAAGCATTGGTCTGTCTACTCGATGAAGATCCAATAGAATAAGCAGTAGAAGTGGATTGTGTCTTTGATAATTTAGCCCATTCTTGAGAAGAGACAGACTGTGAAGGTGATGTCCTACTTTGAAATGACATGATTAAAGAAAGAATAATAATAATAATAAAAAAAAAAAAAAAATTATTTATAGTCTGGGCACACAAATCAATTTATTCTAACCAAGATAGCACGTGTCCAAAAAGACAATAAGAAACAACATCTTAAAGAAGTCTATCATGTTGACAACTTTTTAGAGTAATACAAACATTCAATATATTTTCTGTAATGGTGAAGCAATAGACATGGATGCACGTTTCTGGCTTTGTTTTGTCTTTGGTTTATCATAAATATGGCACTAGATACAAATCAGTAAGATGGTTTTAGTTTATTTGTTACCTTATGAGCATGACGAAACCAAAGGACACTGTTCTTTCGTTTTGAATTACAGATAGGCACAAATTGCTTGCATTGATGACAAAGACCTTCAATCACATCGTTTTCACCCGCATGTTTCTGCAAGGGTTGTTCAAATGGTTTACCAGACACAGAAGAAATGCCATGAAAGAATTGTTTATGGTACCAGAATGCACTGTTCTTTAATTGAAGCCATTTTCCAGGTTGACATGTATCACAGTAGCCTTCTTTTGATTGACCTGTATAGCGTACCCATTTAGGTGTATATTCATCTTGATCGAATCGTAATTTCTGACGACGAGGAATAGCATTAGGATCCTTTTTCGCTGCTTCCATATCTGCTTCTGTAATGATCGGATAATCTTCTTCGTCTTGTGTGCGTATTCTTTTTTGACTGGGTTCTGGTTGATGAGCATCTACCATACGATGCCAAGTAGAGATGTCTTGAGGTGTAGCCACACTCGCACGTCGACTGCTGATCATAGGAAATGAATCGAGTTCTGTTGAATAAGATCGTTTGCGACAAGGTGGTTGTGACCATGGCATAGGATTAAATTGGATAGGAGGAGGTGTGTTTGTAGGTGTTGTTCTTGCTGATATCGAACTTGATTTCTGCATGAATGGCATCTCTTCAGACATGAAAATATTAGGCATGGATGCACGGTGACCCATATAAGGATGGGATTCACCTTCCATCACTGTTGTTAAATGTGATCTTAATAAGGAAGGAGGAGGAGGAGGTGGTGGTGGTGGTGCAACCATCATTGTTGGATGGGTCATACGAAAATTGAAGTCAGCCATGCCTCCACTCACAGCAGCTACTGAATGACGCCTAGTGTTATTATTTTGTCGAGTAAGACCTGGGGTATAGTCTAATTCAGCGTTAAATCAATCTTTTTTTTTTTATAGATATACCTTGTCCCATCCATGGGTATGGTGTATCAAATATATCCATCACTAAAGCATCTGTGTCTATATGTTCAGCATCTTGTATGTCTACTACAGGATCATCTTGAGATAAAATAGCAAAAATATCTGGTTCTTGTCTTGTGTTATTATACATTTCAATAAGAAAGAGAAAAGAAAGAAAAAGAGAAAAAGAGAAAATTAAAAAAAAGTATGTGTGTTTCAGTCTGATTGACAAATCATGTGTGTGTGTATATATTATTTTCGGTGAAAACATTTTAATTGGTATATAAATTTAAGCCAGCAGCAAAATCCATGACAAGTATACGCTGATCTTGACTTGCACTATAAAAAAAAAAGAATTAATTATTTTTCTTTTTTTTTTATAACTTACCTTACTATTTTAGTAGCATTCAATTGAACATCAAATATCCAACTTGAATGTCCACTTTCGAATTTCAAGGCACAAGTACCTGTCTTGATGTCCCAGACACGTATGGTTTGATCATAACTTGCACTCACAATACGGTCTTGATCAATACTTAATGCTCTCACAAGATCAGTATGACCTTCACAACTCAAAAGACATTGACCAGACTATCAAGGTATTGAATGAGATCATGGCTTAGATCGTGTTGTTATTTACCTGTGCATCCCACACTTTGATTGTCTTGTCACTTGATCCACTCACAATGCGATGACCATCAAATGCAACACAGGCTAATCCCCTTGTATGGCCAGCATATTTATGAAGACATTCGCCTGTTTCTATATCCCACATCTTGATCAACCCATCACCAGAAGCAGACACCAATCGATGATTCACTAGCTGGATCGCATTCACAGGTCCACGATGCGCCATGATTTTCCTGATCAATTGTCCTGTCATTCTGTCCCAGATACAGATCGTATGGTCTTTAGAACAACTCACAATATAATGTTGATCAAAGCAGACATCCAGCACACTTTCTGTATGGGCATTGAGTTGCATGATGGGCTGTAATGTACGCATATCCCATACTATCACACTCGTATCACTTGAACCAGACACCAATATGGCTTGATCGTATTTCAAACAGAGAACACTGCCTTGATGACCATAGAGTGTATGGATCGATTGATAGTGTTCTAAATCCCAGATCTGTATGGTTCTGTCTCGACTGCCAGTCACAAGTAAGGTCTGATCAAACTGAAGGCAATAGACACTATCTTGATGACCCATCAGGTGATGAGTGGCAGCATGGCCTAATTCCCAGCGTCTGTTGAGAATAGTATGGTGTTTATAGAGTTCATACCAATCCATGGTAACTGTCTTGGGCTCAAAACAAGCAATGGCCTCTCTTCTCCAAATATCGTTTGATCTGACCAGATGAAACCATATAGATGATGTTTGTGATAGACGACATAAACTTGTCACATCTAAATAGGATATAATTTGACTTGTAATCTCATAGGGTAAAGTATTGATGGTATCTAGTGTCATATTAGTTTAAAGAGGTTACAAAGGTATAAACATGTACCTTTTTGTACAGTGTAGAATAACATGAAAGAATAAACAAAAAAAAAAAAAAGAAAATAAAAACAATATTGCCTCTTGTTGCTATTTAAAGGGAAACAATAGCATACATATATATTACTTTTTCTGTGCCTCATTCATCAAAAAGGGTAAAAAAAAATAAAAAATAAAAAAGATGTTTTCTAAAATCCTATATATAGTAATTATTTATTCATCCATTTCCATATCAGCCAATCCATGAGATTCTTCAGATGCTTTACTCATTTCATAATATTGATTTGGGTGTTCAATCGTCTCTACTTGCTTTGTATTTGGGTGTGTCACTTCAAAATGACGCGTACAAGCTACTTGGTAATGTCGTTGACGAACCAGTTCCATGATTTCATCTATCTGAGGTTGACTTATTTTATCTCGTCTGAGTCTATTCTCGAGATTGACAGCTGAGAAATGTCGGAAAGGACAGCCGTGATTATCTCCCGTAGAAGGAGGATTGCCCGAGATAATTTTCATGCAACTAATATATATATATATATATATATATATATATAAATAAGTACCATAACCAAGTGTTGTCTACAATTACCTGTGAGGTGTGTAGTTGGTACGTTTGCCTTCAAGACCATAGTTGAAACGGATATTATAGGCATGTTCCTTATTGAACTTATCGTCCGTCATACTCGAGAATGCAGTTCGCCAAAACAAAAGTGCTTCTTCTACAGATAGGCCAATCCCTTTCAAGAACAGACCATATTGTAAACGACCTCCGTGTCTGAGATGTTTATCAGCACGTAATGCATCATGTAAATTACGCATACAGAGAGGAGCATGGTGATGAACTGCCTATATACTATAGGTAAGTGGTCTATGATCGTCCTATTCTACTTACAGCATCCACTTCTTTAGCAGAGAGAGATCCTAACTGACTATGGTCTACACTATACAGTTTGCCCACATATTGTTTCTCGACATTTAATAAGATAGGCTTCAGTCGATCATCTTCTTCCAGCCTTGGTAATAATTTAGCAGTGGCTTCAAGTGCCTTCTGAAGATAGTTTTTGAATTCCAGCATGACCAGGTTGATTTGTTCGGTCATGGGAACATAGGCTTTTCCTTTGTTCAGGTACACAGATCGATTACCTACCATATGAGGCACTTTTTCAAAATCCACTTCAAAAAAGGTTTCCAGACTCACATAGTCAGATACAGACATGCCTTGTTTGGGTCTGGAACACGTCTCTAAGGCTTCTCGCATACTTTCTTTTTCTTCCAACGACAACTATGATTTTCGTTATCATGCCTGTCATGTCTTGTTCTATACTCACAATCTTCCAACTCAGGTTCAAGTATTCTAAAAAGTGTTTCTTTTCTTCCATTGTTTCTTGTTCAAATCGAAATTGAAATAAGGCTGTTTCTTGTTTGATAAACCATTCACGTAAATCCTCACTAAGCCATGTTAGCTTTTATTATTATTATTATTATTTTTTACCTTTTACAATAAGCCATGCGAAGGACAAAATGACTGATATGGTCTTTGCGTCTTTCTTCATACAACTCATCTGATTTTGATTGATTGGACCGAAGTGGCAAGTGTTGTTCTATTGTCTTTGTAATCTCTGTCTTGAGATCTTTGTTTCGTAATGAAGCAGCTTCAATAGCTCGGAGTACTTGAAGACGATCCAATGCAAACCCTTCAAATTCTTCAATCGTGATTTCAGCAGGTGGAGGTTTTAGATAGAAATTAAGACGAAAAGGGTATTCATCCAAACTAGCATGTTGACCATCTATAAAAACAGTACGTCCAGCATGCGTTGATTGAGCAGCAGCAGCAGCAGCAAAACGATTAATTCTATTTCTACTTTTAAACATGATGAAAAAAAAAAAGAGACGCGACTTGACGCGTGTTTATTAAAAAAAAATTATTATTTTTTTGCTTTTAATTCTTGTCGCAAGGATTCAAATTCACCTTCTCTTTCTGCCATCGACATCTTTAAACTAATCAATTGTGATTCTGTATCTGCCAATTGATCAGCTAAACCGATATTGTTGGCTGCTAAACGTTCGTTTTCTGTCTTGAGATCAGCCAATGCTTTCTCGAAATTCGCCTTCATACGCGCCATGTCATGCTTGAGCTGATCTTTTTCATCTTCTGTACGGGCATGATCCATCTTGGTTGTAATGATACGCTGTGTCAGTTCTTGATTCTCTGTTCTGATCAGCTGTAATTGAGCTTCAACCGACCGAAGGTGTTCAGACAACTGTCCATTCATACGGCGCAAGTTATCTTCTTGTGAGACCGATTTGGACTCACGCGCTTCTTCACCTGTGAACTGTTGTGCTAAACGCGCCATGAACCGAACAGGTAGATCAACACGATACGTATCTTGTACAAACCGATCACCGTCATCGCCAAAGACAGAAAAGACACCATTGCACAAGAAATCGATCAGTGTCTCGAAATGAAGCTTGAGGATCTTTTCTTGGTTACGGACAAGCAAGGCCAGTCCGATCTGAATCAAGACTTGGGTGCCTTCCACCAACAACAAGTCGATCACTCGAAACACCATCTCGATAGGACAACGGTAAGCAAATAGCGTAATGAACCATTGGGAGGCATACATGGACGGCGTGACACCTTCGTTCTCCATATGTCGATGGATCACAGGTAGTTTTTGTTGACATACATGGTCAAATTGGTACAGCTGCTGATGAAGGACTTCCATGCGTGGCGTAAAGTGACCACGTAAGCCGTATTTGCCCATCAACTTGATCAACACACAAAAAGCGTTTTCTTCAGACATCTAGATAGATCCCAGTTATTATGATGCTTCATGTTTGACAATACGTACATGAAGTAATAGACACCCAATGATAAAAGCAAGTCCTTGGCAATAGCCTACTTCTTGATCGAAAATACTATAGGCTTTCGCTACATTAAACAAAGCTTGTCTGCCTGATTCCTGCATAAAATAAGGGTGATTAGGAAACGTTCTTGTCAGATCTCTTTGGATCTGTTTCTCAAATGGACTGGTGGATCGTTTCAGGATCTCTTTGTATTCTGATTCCATATCAAAACTGTCTCGAGATTTAGCAATGATTTGCCATAATAGACCACGGATAGGCGAAGGCATACCTCCCTTGGCGAGATGTTGACGCATATCATCCATTTGGGTCTCAATCAGTTTACCAAAATCATCAATCACCATGGACCAAAAGTCTACTAGACAGGTTAGTCATACAACACGTCATGCCTTATGACTTTACTTGCCCCAATCAATGCTGTTGTTCTGAATGCCACCTTTTTCTTTATAAATCTTGAGTTCTTCCATGGCTTCTTCTTTTAGCATCAAGTGCTTTTCAGAGTCGTATTGGTGATCATGATGCGAGAATCGTCTAAACTTGGACACCAGTTTATCAAAATGACGATGATTTGAGGCTGGTGAGCGTGGTATGCCTATTAATGAAGGCAAACTTTCAGAATATCGTTTACTCTGTCTTTGTTGGTATGTCTCTGAAGGCTTAACGACAGACTGAACAGAGACGATCGAAGCAGGCCGTGGAGGTACCTTGAAAGGATTGTTGAAGGAAGACAAGATACTGTATCGACTGTTCTGGCTTGTACTACTTCGATGGGTTTCTTTGGAAGTACGAATGTCTTCGGATGTCTGTGTGGCTGAACGTTGTCGAGGAGGTGGGTTCTTGAGGATAGGAACACTGGTGTTCAGTGGACGATGTGCCTGGTATTTCTCGTCTGAAAGATTAGGTGTGGTAATATGTGTTTCTATTGAGTCATCGTCGCTGGTTGTGCTGGGTAGTTTTTTCTTGACTTGGTCAAAATCAGATTCATCGTCACTGGAAGCTTCGTCATCTGTTCTGACATGGATCCGAAAACCAAAGTGGTCCATGTATTCATTACTGTTGGGATTCAAAAGGGCATCATCGACCACATCTAAATCATATTCAGCCATTTCTAAACTCTCATCGTTTTCATCATAATCTGAACCAGAATCACTTTCGTACTTGTGTTGAACAGGTGCATCGTATAATGTTGTCATTAGAATAAAGAAAAAAGAAAAAAGAAAACGAAACAAAAAAAAAGGGAGGGGGACAGAAGACTATTTTATCTTGTGCAACTATCCAATTAATTATTTTATTCTTATGCAAAACTGTTTAAATAAAGCCAATCTAGAGAGTGTCAATAAAACAGAGAATCAGGATAGACTCTATACATACCTTATTAGCAACATCCAAAGCATCAACATCAGCAGTCAAACGAACAAAGGCCTTTTTATAGCCATCAGGTCTGATGAGTGTGTTGACTTGAGCAGCTTCGACATCATAAAGACGCTTGACAGCATCCTTGATTTGGTTCTTGTTTGCCTTGACATCCACAAGAAAAGTTAATGTGTTGTGTTCTTCAATCTTCTTCATGGCAGTTTCGGTGTTGAGGGGTTGACGAATTACACGGTATTGATCCATGCGAGGGGCATGGGCAACAGACTTGCGAGCATACTTGGGAGTACGCTTCAAGACCAATGTCTTGGGAATGTGGAAATGGGTAGACGTACGAATCTTACGGACACTGTTACCATGGACACCTTTGAGGGCGGCCTTCTTGGCAGCTTGAGCCTTGGCTATTATGATCAGATTAGTCATCCATCTTTGTATGACTATGGTGACGAACCTGTGTTTGCAGGCATGTTAAAGATGGATCTTTAGTCAATTGTCATCATCCTTGATGGAAGTGAGGGGGGCCTGTGTGCGTGTGTGTGTGTGTGTGTGTGCCACATGCGTACATAGATCCAAGCTCTCTGTTTGTCCATCGATCTTGCCCGCTTCATAATACTGTTCGGACCGGACTTACTTAGGAACAACGCATTTGATTCCACCAACATGATGTATCAAACTGCATATCATCGTCTTCGTTAATGAGAGTATCTATAGCCATTGCCTCTTGAGATATTTTTACGAATCTGAGCTTGATAAAAATAAATAAATAAAGGGGATTTGTTTGACACCATCAAGGAATCGTGTCATCAAACTCAGTCTAAAATGCCAAACAACACTTGTGCCTGAAAACTCTAAATCGCATTTAAACTCAGTTTTTTATTGTTGACAGAGATGCGTCTGTGTATACTGATGACGTGGTTTAAAAACAGGGCAAATGGGTTTCACAAAGTCAAAAAGAATAGACTCTTTAGTCAGGGAAAATGCTTATATAAACTATTCATAATAAATGCTATATATAGACATCTCCTGACATTGTATACATACATATACAAAGGAAAGCATGTTTTTCGTCTATTCATTTTCATTGTTCAAAAGTCCGTTTTGAGAAGCATAAAAGGGTCTACGTCATTGATTTTTTTTAACTCTTTTTTTCGTTTTCTTTATCTGTGATCATACATGTGCACTTGTGTGTATGTGTGTAAACAGGTCTACCTTGCCCTTTTTTAAAGAATACATACACTCACTTAAACTCATCGATCCTTGATCTTTTTATAAATAAAATGGAAGATTATCGAAGTAAACTCAGATCCTTCAAGACAAATACCTTACATCAAGAAACAGAAGAAAAGAAGATCAAAGAAGAAGAACCCGACATTTACCAAGATGATGTGTTATATCAAGATGACCCAGATAACCTCAAGATATCCAATCCAGACATCGAACCCTATTTCCCTCCTTCACCTTATGGAAAGAGACGCGATCAACCAGCCGGTGATCGATTTATACCCTCACGAGAAAGAGACTTTGTTCGCGATTTTCAGATGCTTGATTCCTCCTCAAAACGATCCAGCGATCATCTCAACACAAGTGTACCTGAATCACCCACGCATCAGCATGAATCCACAAGACGATTCGGTGCTTTCTTTCGTGCAGAAATCTTGGACGATTTATCTGCTGTGGAAGAATTTGTCTCGTCCGAATCGCCTCGTACGCCTAGAAGAGTATTGCATTATGCTGGTCATTCTACAGACAATACATCATTGGAACACACTGAACCCAATGCTTCTCGCTTTCAAACATCACCTATCAGTGAAGCAGGTCGACGTATCTTGTCTTCTTCAGATCGTTCCATACGTCATATCAATCCGAATGCCATCAAGATTCTAGACGCGCCTCAACTCCAAGAGGATTTCTATCTCAACTTGGTCGATTGGGGTAAGCATGATTATTTAGCAGTAGGATTAGGTACCGCTGTTTATTTATGGAATGCAAGTACAAGCAAAGTCACCAAATTATGCGACTTGAATACAGATGCAGTCACTTCAGTCAATTGGTCTCGCGTAGGCTCATTATTGGCAGTAGGTACACATAGTGGACGCACGATTCTGTATGACACTGAAACATCCAGACCAATTCGAAGTTGGTTTAACCATTCAGCCCGTGTAGGCAAGTTAAATCTTGATTTACCTCTACTTTCAAAACTTATGCTCTCTATTTAGGTGCCATTACATGGAAATCCAATATCTTGACAACAGGCAGCCGCGACCAATCGATTTACCACCATGATGTACGTTCCTCCAATGCTTATTTCTGCAAATTATCTGGACATACACAGGAAATATGTGGGCTGAAATGGAACAAAGAAGGCACCATGCTTGCTTCTGGAGCCAACGACAACACACTCCTTGTTTGGAATCTACATGAGAACAACATACTCTATCGACTGACTGACCATATAGCTGCTGTAAAAGCCATCAGTTGGAGTCCACATAAACGTGGTGTGTTAGCCAGTGGGGGAGGAACAGCAGACAAGACAATCAAGTTCTGGAATACGTTTAATGGGACACTTACTTCCTCGCATGATACAGGATCACAGGTCTGTAATCTTGCTTGGGGTAAATTGACGAATGAGATTGTGTCTACTCATGGTTATTCTGTGCAAGCTGTGAGTACATCTAATTCAGTCACTGTTTGGAAAGCAGACAAGATGCAGAGAATGGCTACTCTGACAGGACATAATAGCCGTGTATTGTATTTAGCTATGAGTGAAGATGGCAATACAGTTGTTACAGGTGCAGGAGATGAGACACTCAGGTTCTGGGATGTCTTTTCAACTGTCAAAAGTACAAAAATCATGGATCCTGAAGATAGAAAGGCATGTCTTCGGTAACATTCTGTTTATATTTGTTCATATATATATATGTATATGCTTTCTTAATAAATAATACTTTGTATACTTATTGTGATTCTATTACCATGTTTGGTAATGACTTTTCCTTCTTTCGTCTTTTCTTTACTTTTTTTTTTTTTTTATGTCGACTAATGAATATGATCCTTATGCAGGTCAATATCCACCTCCGCCACCCTTACCTGCAGAAGATTTAGCTGTGCATGAACAACTTTATCGCCGACAATCAGAGCCATTTTATCTGATAGATCAATCACATCCTAGAGATGATGATTATCATCCTTCTAGTGGTCATACAGTCACTGCCTCTCGTCATTCTATGCCTGAAATAAGAGGCCATTACTATGAAGAACAAGAACAAGAAGATCCAGATGCTATGGATTTAAGAGACTATCTTTATGCTGAACGACAAGAGAAATTACGAAATCAACAGACTGTATCAAGACCTGAAGTCTATTCAGATAACGTGTATTATGAAACTATATCTCCTACCATGGTATCCCCGCCTATTCTGTTTGAACCATCGTTTGTGTCTCCACCTCTATTTCAACAAGGTAGTCATCCTTCCATGGTACCTCCTGTTCTATTACCACCACCACCACCACCACCACCACCAATGATGATGATGGCTAATACAGAGAAATACAGTCAAAGACACACTTGTTGTTGTTGTGGTGGTGGTGGTAGTGGTGTTTCTTGTTTTGCATGTATTTGGACACTGTTCTTGATTGTCATTTTTTTAGCTGGTATAGCACTGATTGTTCTCTCTATTATGATGGGCCATCAATGCAATAGTGAATTTGCAGCACAACATGTTATTTTATGCAGACAAGAATTTCATGATGGTACTTTATATGGTGGTATTGTGATAGCAGGACTAACAGCGTTAATTATCGTGTGGCGATTATTGAAATGGCTATGTAGAAATCCTCTTTGAATAGTCATCAATTGTTTATTGTACAAAAAGAAGTGATATATAAATAAAATGCATAAGTTGTCTAATGGTTCAAGAGAAATAAAGGGAGGAGGGGAATACACTAATCCTTGTTCTTTTCCTCTTTCTTGCTTGCTTTCTTGGATTCTTTTTTGGCTTTCTTTTCAGCTTTCTTTACTTCTTTTTCTGCCTTTTTGGCTTCTTTTTCTACTTTTTTGGCTTCTTTTTCTGCTTTTTTGGCTTCTTTCTTGGCTTTCTTGGCTTTTTTGGCTACTTTCTTTTCATCATCATCTTCATTATCATGCTTTCTCTTTTTACTCTTTTTCTTCTTTTCATCCACTTGTTCATCAGGATCCACAGGTCTTACGAAATCTTTCATTACACGCTTGAATTTACCTGTCTGATCCACTAATCCACGACCACCCTTTCGAGCAGTACGACCTTCACAAGCAGCAAACAAGTCTGCATCAGACACTTTGATAGAATAATCTTTTAATTCATCATCCTCTTCCTTGTCAGATAAAGTAGGGGTGGCTACAGCAGAGGTGCTTGCACTCTTGACAAAAGAGCCATATAAGGAAGCACTGGCTACACGCTGAGCAATATTGATATGAATATCTTTAACGGAGTCCATCATGTTGCGTTGATCTGCCATAGACGATAATGTACCATCCGATTCTGGTTGCACTGATTTGCCTGTAGGTCGCTCTGTTGAAATAATGCCTGTCTTTGAACGACGTGTGTCTCCCTTGGTCTTGGTGGCTACTTTGATTTCACCTTCTTCTTTAGCAACAACAACTGAACTGGCACTTTTGTTGTACAGGTGATCCCACCATGCAAATTCCCATTGACTACCGTTGACACCGACACCTTTCTTATCGTTCTTGACAGAGACGCTGATATGTTTGACGTTGCCTTCTCTGTTTTTACCAAGACCTTCACCACTATGGATCACATAAGTATCTTGACACACTTTTTGTTCATTACCTTTCCCAACCAAACTTTTCAAGTTGAGTTTGTGCAAAGGAACCTCTCCACTTATCCATACTATACAGAATAAAAAAGAAAAAGAAAAAAAAGGTGGCAACATGAATCCTTCATCTTGGTCAGGGTGTGGCTTGTGTTTGTGACCATCTTGCTTCTTATGGCAAATGATATAAAGGTTTCATTTTCATATGATTCTTTTTCTTTGCTGCATCGAACAGATTTGTTAGTTACGCGTCTCGTAACAGACGTTGTAAGGATACCAGAACCGACCCTGATCTTACATAAGAATACTATGCTTCGCCTGAGGCTATAGGAGTGTGCGTATCCCGGCGGCATCTGGCCGTTTGCTTTAGCTTGTATTCCCTGTCCTTGGGCATAGACAACTACTCCTCCATCATATAGGCCTTTTTTCAACAAACTGAGTCGTGATGACCGATAGCGCTAAATGCAACGGAATTGTCCACTTGCTTTTTTTTTTTTATTTTACAAAACATTACTTTTATTCACGGTTTGGTGAGAGATGCAATTTTTTTTTTTACCAAACCCTTTTGAATGGTGTGTGTAGCTAATTTTGAATATGTCAGGACAAACAACATCTGAAAGACAAATTGTTTGGCTTTGGTTGTCACTTAATGACTCAAGTAAGTGTGTCTTGTGTTCTTGCTCAATCAAGGCAATGGTGTCCAAATATTCCTAAATAATTTAATCAATGTTTGTTTGCTTGGTTTAAGAACTTACTTTCAACTTCAAGAAAAATACAAAAAAATTCAAATTGCACTAACAAAAAAAAAAATAAAGATTGCATACCTCTTTAGAACAAATTGCACTTAGCCCAAACAACAAGAAAACCATGAAATTCAATTGTTGAAATAATTTTAACAGAATGGACCGAGATACCCGAATGCAAAAACATAATTGCTTTATTTCAAGTCAGCGATTCCCAAGAAAAAAAAAAAAAAGGAGTAATGATGCATAAGAAACCTAAAAAAAAACGAACATTAAAAGTTGTCTGATATTGTTGAACGTTAGAAATCTTTAAAACGATATTCTAAGCTGTAGAAAAAAGAGTTCAGATTTATACCAAACGTGAATCGAAAGATTATGTTGCCCAAAAGAAAACGCAGAGCCTGGTCATCGTGCCTTGGTCTATCCTAGCCTCAGACGTGATTCGTAACTGAAAGCAACGATATAGTCAATAAAGGCGAAATTGAATTTAGAGAAAAAAAAATGATAGCTTTGATGGTCAAGCATTTATCGGTTGAATCACATGACATAAACTTACCATTGTAAGCATATACATGTTGTGAAACCAAAGAGATACTTGTCTAAAGTTTTCTCATATTTAGTGCTGTTCCCTCGGGAACTCAGCCCCTTTTCTTCTTTCGTTCGCGTTACACATACGAACCCCGCATTTTTTATTTATTTAAGATAAGCATCTGTCAATGGAACAGGCATAAATGTGTCTTGAGATGTATCAACTGGCATAGCTGTATTATTCTTTTGATGTGTGAAATAACTGTTCCATTCATCAATATCAAACGACATAGGCACACCCCAAAATGCGGTTGCATTAGGCTCATAAGTAGGTGGTACATAATTCTGGCTTGTCTGTGGGAGTTCAGGTGACAGATCCACACTTGTGTTTGTACTCGCATAATATTTTTCTTCCATTTGTCTGGTTTCGTTTGTTGAGTTGAACTCAGGCTCAGGTGAATTCGGTACAGCAATGGAGGCTGGAGGAGGGGGATTCAGTGGTTGGTGTCGGTTGCTGCCAGAACGTGTATAACTCTGATCGACGCAGTCAAGATCAATATCTCTTAGTCCCGCCAAGGCACCCAGAATATTACAGAGCCGTGCTGATGTACGCCATGTGGTCTCTACTTCATCCATACACCGCATGATTTTGTTGATACTAATCTTGGCTTCAAATGCAAACATGGAGTCCAATGAAGCAGCATTATAGATAAAGATAATGCCTGCTGTAAAGATAAAGAAAAGCGAGTAATTATTCACATTCTTGAGACGATCTTCTGCTAATAAGGATTCTGAAATATCCAAAATCTTATTGGCTGCAAAGGTACATATGGAAGCAGATGGGAAAACAGAGGGAGCTATTTTTTGATGTGGGCCAGGAATAAACGGTCGATGAGCCAAGATTAAGGTTGTATAGAACAACATGTGTAATTGACAGAGTTCAAGAGAAGGTGCAGACGCACGTTCATTCAGTCTTGTGTTGGGTGGTCGGTATTGTAAGTTAGGAGGCAACTTGGACATCCATTTATTCAGCTTCTTGTCCAAGGAAGACACCACACTATCTGAAGTAGACATATTAGATAGTTGTTTCCTAGCTCGCACTTTGTATAGATCACAAATCACATCGCCTAGTATTTCGCAAATTTTGATAAGTGAATGGAAGTTTTCCATAATACGTGGCTTGCGATCTAGATCGTCTTGTTCATTTTCGGAAGGATAAGGCGTATCATAATCTCGCTCATCAATCATGGGTGATCGACCATGCATAGCACAAGCGAGTCTATCAAGTACAAAGCAACAATAAAATGCTCTTTTGCGGTTTTCTTTTTCAGTAGGTGTGAGGTCCCAGCTATCACAGTTTCTATGCAGTCCTAAATTTTGTGACATTCGAATGGCCTATTGATAATGAGTCATTTTCCTAACTTTTTTTTTTTTTTTTTTTCGTACCATGCCACTATAAAGCCATCCCCTTGTTGTCTTGAGAGCACCATTTTGATGGCTACTCATAAGCAATAAGGCTTGAACAGTGGATACTTGAAAGCTATCCCATTCCAGATCAAGTAGGATCCGAGCCCGCTCGAAAAATATATCGCCTGCTGTTTCTGGTTTAGAAGGATCCGCTCTCACACGTGTATCCGGGGAAATACGTGATGCCAAAGCATACATAGCGTTGAGTAAAATAGGTGGGGGAGAAGGCACAGTGTCATTATTCAAGGCCTCCATAAAAGACTGTTTGTGTAAGATAGGTAAGAATGGATAAAATGTACTAAAATAAAGGTCAAGTAAATGGTCTCTTAAATCTGAAGGAGGCACTTCAAATGGATCTACAGCGACTGATAAAGAAGGTGGACTATCTTCAGCATGCTCTTTTGAATTAAATTGAAATGCTCGGTTCTGAAAGTTCTTGTTGATCTTGAGCATATAAAAGCCAGATGATCTGCCATAATAACGAAGCTGGCCATTTTCATCAATCGAGAGATTGCCAATGTTGTTGGATTCATCATCATTGAGCATGGTTTTTTCGTTATCATCTTCTTGTTTAATCATAGGTTCAGTCGTTGTCAGAGGACCGCATTCAGCTTCAAATCCCGAGAGTGTTTCTCTACGCATTGGTCTAGGTCGAACAAGTTCACCATAAGCAGTTTCAAGTGGTGCATTTAATTCGTTAATAATAGCTTGAGAGCGAGGGTCATCTTCTTGTACAATACTGCCCAACAAGGCTTCTAATCGATGCAGTCTTCCTTCAATGGCTTCAATGTAACCTTTAGGCGGACCTCTCTACATTTAGATGAGTTTGATACTCTCCGTATCGTATATGTACCTTTTTTGTTGATTCTTTATAATGACAAGTAAGACCTAATGTACTACAGTTGTTACAAAAGGGCGATGCACCATCGCACTTTACTTTCTTTCGTCGACATTGTTCACTGAGGAGAATGAATAAAACAAAAAAAAAGGAGAGCGCGCTTTCTATGTTTAAACTCACCAGGCTTTGCTAACTCTTTGTCGTTTATGTTCAGCGTGGTCGGTCATAAGAAAAGAAAGAAGAGAGAAAAAGAAAAGAAAAGAAAGAGAGAGAGAGAGGGGATAAAAAGGGAAAAAAATGGGAAGGGGCACATTAAAAAAACAGAAGGATTTTTCACGTCATGAATTCCTCAAAAGGTAAATGTGGGGGACAAGAAAGAAAGCTGTCAATTAGTAAGCGTATACCTTTTTTTTTGCTCTTTCTTTCTTATTGGGTTTGTTTCTTTGATTGTATTTGAATAAGTTGGCTATACCCTTTACCGCTACCATTCATGCAATATGGTATATTCTATATAGTCTATTTCCCCAATCATCTCTTCATTTGTGTTACGTTGTTTTAATAGAAAAAAGACAAAATTCAAGCCGGAAACTATTGGAATAAATACGAATCTTTTAGGCATGTGTGACAAGTTCTTTTATGCTACATACTTGACAGATCTTTGAAACCTGTAAAAAAATGGGTTGATTTAATTCTAAATATGAAACAAGAGAATAGTCGTATGAAAAACGGTTTTACGATCAGCGATGGTAAACCTTGATTTCATGTCACTTTGTTTTCATTAACCTATACCGCAATTTGGCATGTCAATGTTTTCATAACTGAAATAAAGTTACTATTGTGTTCATATGTAAAACAAAACAAAAAAATTATATTAAATGAGATTGTGGGAGGGACAAACCCTTGCCGCACTGTAGAAGGCCAAAAGGGACCCGAAGAAACGATTGCTTTTATTTGCATGACGACAAGAGCTTTCTTGTAAAAAAAAACATAAAAGAGAAAAAAAGACAGAACAGAGCTTCACAATCCCCCTCCCCCAATGCAAAAGAAAACCAAGACAATGAGCATAATTGCCTACCTTCATTTAATAAACATCTTACTATCAATTCTGTTACACAAGCAGATAGATAAAAGGGGGTGTATGTTTGATTTCGTTACCCTTTTAACTGTTTGAAAATACGAGTTATAATGACGAACAAGATATCTCATTTTGGGATGAAGATGAGTCATAATTAGTCCATGTTTAGAGCTAAAAGCATTCATTTCAAGAGACAAAGGCTTTTCTCTTAACGGGTAACACTTTAAATATATGTTTGCCCCTTTCTTAAGCATACAGAAATACCATAGAGTCTTTTCATACACTTTTAAATGCTCTAAATACCTACAAAACATGTTCACGAGTATATAGGGCACTTGTGGAGTTGGTCTAGACAAAAAAAAAGCAACTTGGAAGAAATGGTTAAATATGCCTTTTGACCAAAGGGTACTACTCATGAAAAACCTCGTTTTATCAACTCTTGATCTTCTTTTGGACACTACAAGACAGAAAACAGGGCCATTGACAAGTTTAAATACCCAAAATGTGCACCTGACGCTCTAGTTTTTGATCCAAGTGTTTGCTTATCGGTTGTACTATGAAAATAGTATGATAAGAGCAAAAAACCTCGTAACCATTTTTGCGTGTTTGCGCAGAACTTTAGCAGCAAAGTTGGTATGTTCTTTATATTAGTAGGCTCAGAAAACAAAGATTTACAACTTTTGTCACTACACCAAAGCCCAACAACTGCGCCTTTATGCAGTTCTCAGCAAAAGCTCGATTTTTTTTAATGATTTTATTTGCCGCACATATTAGTGGTCTTGGGAGGGACCCACTACAAGAGGTGTTCGACAATCATTTATTGTAAGAGAATATAAAGAAAAACAAAATTGGTACGATAGTAAGAAGGTAGAAAAATATAAAAGGAAAGAAGAGAAACTATTGCGAGAAAAGACCTCTCAAGATGAAAGGTCATTTTCAGCAGCTATACGCTTAATTTGATAGCGAGTGCTATGAAGAACAGAGAGATAACGGAATGGTTGGTTCTTCATGGTATGGGCCCAGTGAGACTTACAGATCTCAGAGAGACCGATCAAGGTTACCATGGCTATTGAAAGAGGACAGTTGGTTTGAGACCGAATCCGAGAAAAATTGAAAGATGCAGGTGCATCAAAAAAGCTCAATTTTGATGCGGCGCGAAGAAGAATCAGAGTTGAATCTATTTTAATCTCCACTACATAGTCTCTCTGTATCTCTTATGTCCATTTACCACCACATTTACATTAGAGAATGCTTTTTTTTTTATTGAACTATATTCTTTAGCACTATAGATAGTGCAATTTATCTTTTGAAGGCCCATTAGTAGCACATTCTATATGACATTCAGAGCAAAAATGCTCAAAGCACAGCTTAAACAAGCCAATCTTTGATGGATCATTGCTCAACAACTATATGATCAAAACAGTCCGTTTTTTGTTTAAAACATGTTCTTTTGAGCCAAAAGATTGAATGGTACCATTGGTTTGGCTGTTGGGTAAGATTCATTTTTTGGCCGATGGGAGATTCATGGAGGTAAGCTATAAATAGTTTCAAATCCATTGCTATTATTTTATTTGTGTTTTGATCTCTTGCCATATTTATTTCGAGTGTATGAGTACACAACAATTTGCATTAGTTTATTTGTACAAATCTATATATCAAGCTCCGAGAAGAATTATCATAGAAACACAAAGTACTAAGTTGCTTGCATTTTATATCGAGTGTCATAAAATCCTATCCTTCCACTAGTTGCATTTGCGGTTAAGCCATGGGAAAGAAGACACCATACTGAGTATTGGCTGGAGTGGGATTCATGGGTATCAGAACTGGTTTGCAGGTTAGGTGTCAACTATAAACCAATACACCCTTGAAGTGTTCCTCCTTACCATCTCTGGCCAATCTCAAATAAAATCTCTCTCTACTTTCTTTAATATACGCTAAATCTGAATAGACACCCCAAGACATCGAGCGAGCTAAAAGGCATATCCACATCAAAATGATTAGGATATTCAAAGCCACCTTTTCTTACAGGACGCTCTATATCCAGCTTTCTAAGATTTGGCAATTGAGCAGAGATTCGATTCAAAAAGGCGGGTGAAATAATATTACATTGATCAAGGTTGAGTTCAACAATCGACGTATTCATTCTGGATTCACAATCGCAGGCGTAACATTCAAAGCCTTTTACACAGAGTTTTCTTAGTTGAGAGCATGTAGCGAAGGCATTTTTGATGCACTATTGATGTCTTTTAGTTAGCTGAGCATGTCCAACAGGTTGGTTTAGGGCATAGTAGTCATGAACGATAGGAAAATCGATTGTTAAATCAGTGATCAAGTCGGCATAGTCCACAAGTTGATACGCCTTAGCTTCCGGCACGATAACAGAGATAGTCTGGGTTCCTGGAGTTCTTTTTATAAGTCAAGCCGGCTGTTTGAACACCGTTAGGCTTGAAATTCACAGAAACAGAAAGAGAACCATTCATCATAGTTTCGAAACAAGTACGTATGAAAGGTTGCGCCTCCTTTAGTTCAAAACTGTACAATTTAAACGAATCAGTACGAGAGATGTAATTAATGAGCCTCTGTAGAACGTCTGGTGAAGGTCTACTTGCAGGAACATAAGCGATACTGACTCCTTTCAAACGAGGAAAATTGTTGATACAGTACAAGATCAAATTATCTGAAACAGGCGCATCATTCAACCAAAGTGTTTCTATATCAGTATGCGGAACAAGTGTTGACGATTTTTGCTGGCTCAATTGACTGCTGAATCTAGGAGTAATTCATTTTTGCATCCAACATCTTTATGTGAGGGCATACGTCAACAACGTTTGTTACATCTTTAAGTGTAATTTTAGAGCTCCTTTCCAACACCGCTTCCTTCAAAGCCTTTAGATGTTCGAGGTCCTTGAGAAACGCGTAGTATTCCCCATTTGAATAGGTATTGGTATCCGAATCAGAGTCTTCACTTACGTAATCGCCATTTCTGCGACGAACATATTCTTCTTCACTTCCGGACATGTATGCATATCTTCTACGAGGTTCATATTGGTCTTCATCGAACAAGTCTCTTATTTTATTATATCCAGATCCTTTCGCACCATCATCAGTTATATCGACCGAGACTATTGTGTCTGAAAATGCCATGACCGCATCACGATGATAGTTCAACTCGTTCTTTTTAAAGGGGCCTAGAATTCGTTCCACATGTTTCAGTTGACCATTACGCCGCGCTTGTATGAGTGCAGACCAAACCTCTGGGGACGTTGCTGTACCAATAAAAGTGAGATCAGGCAGGCACTTGAACATGTCAGTCATAAGAGTACTATATCTCTTTTGCCTAATGGCGCTTTCTGTAAGATATTCGTAAGCGCTATAGGTGCTCCTAAGTTCTTTGATAAAAACGCACAGCTCCACTCGCTTGACAGGACTTCCAAGATGTGGTGAAATAGCAATCCTCTTGTCAAACTTTTTCCAATTGGGTTCGCTGGAAATTTTGACATCTTTGTACAAAAGTAATCACGTAATTCTGAACTAGTTTCGGCAAACAAGCTGAACTCGAAGCAAATTATGTTATTCATAGTCTTCGAAAACATTTCGTACTATTTCTGATGGCAGATCAGCTCAGTTCCTCAGCGCATGAAAGGGTTAAGAAAAAGAAAATAGGTGCTAAATGAAATCATACAAATGATGCAAAGAATAGCATGTTTATTTTCGAGCTAAATAGTCGAGCACACAGTTATACATAGACTAAAGCCTATTGAACAAACATACATTACCATCTCATACCATTTTGTGTTCTAAAAGGTATCTACAGAGCTGATTGTAGTGATCCGAGTTCGGGAATATAGTCCTTTCTTTCTGCAAAGTTGCCTTGAATCAATGTAATCTTTAGCCAATCAAAAACAAATAGCTTGACCATTTTTTAAAGCTCGCGTTGTTTCAGGAAATCAATCTATTGCTGTGCATTTTTTTTCTCTTTCTTTTTCTCAACAACAATGAAACAAGAACCTTTTACACCAACAGAACAAGAGATTATCTCCAACGTGTTGAAAAGAAGTCTAGGTCCTGAGTGGATCAATCAACGTAGTGGACCTAGTGGACGATTAACTTACATTGAAGGCAAGACAGCCATCAACTTGGCCAACGAGATCTTTGGCTTCAATGGCTGGTGTTCCGAGATCAAGGATACCACTGTTGATTTCGTAAGTAGAGACACCTAGATCGATACAAAAACTAAAGCGATCGTAGGTTGATGTCACTTCTGAAGGCAGAACTAATATTGGTGTTTCTGTGACCATCAAAATCACATTGAAGGATGGCACCTTTCACGAAGTAAATACTGTCTTCTCTTGTCCATTTGCGTATTGATTTCTTTTAGGATATTGGTTATGGCTCATCAGAAAACGCTAAAACAAAAGCAAGTGCTTATGAAAAAGCTAGAAAACAAGCAGTAACAGATGCTACAAAGCGTGCTCTCCGTAGCTTTGGTAATGCTTTGGGTAATTGCCTTTACGATAAAAACTATCTTGACAACATTGTGAGAATGGCAAAGCCACAGGTATGTCAATTATACAAGAAGAAGCGCGTATAAACTTTTTTTTACTCTATAGATCAAATTTACACCTTTAGGTTTGTATCGTCATGATCAGTTTGATACCAAAAAGCAAGAACAGCTTCAAATACAACAAAACGAACAACAAAGACATCAACAACAACTTCAGATCCAACAACAAAGACAACAAAACATGTTGGAAGAAGAAAAGAAACAAAACCAAATCAAACATGAACCTCCATCATCACATCATATCCAGACTTCTACGCCTCAAGCCAATCATACCACTTTGAATAAACCTCCTTCTGTCAGCACAGAAAACACTTCACCAAAAGAACCTGAGCGTCCTACTTTACTTCCTGAAGATAGCTTTTCTTATGGTAAGCCATGATTAATCTATATCAATCAAGAGACTAATTGTGCTTAGAAGGTGATGATGAGTTCTTTGTGCAAATGATACAAGCAGAAGATGAATTTGAGCTAGGACTTAGCGTGAAAGATGAAATGTAAAATACCAATAAATACACTTAGTGATACTTAACATATATAGTGATGATCCAACTACTGGTACAATGAAAGAATCGCAAAAATCAGGTAAATAAAACCATGTCATTGGATAACCTAAACTGAGATTGTTAGAAACCGAGCCGCTTATTGGTATGAGAAGGTAAGACAAAAGAATCTGATAACATCCGATCGGATTCTAAAGGAAATTAAACTTAGAGAGGCGCCTTTATCAGATCTTGACAAGAATCATTTAAACAAACGCACTCGTACTTCTCAATAAGACATTAGACAAAGATAAATGCCAACGTTCTCTATTCAATAAGAAACAATTACTCTTTTACTGATAATAATAAAAAGAAATCCAAGTTCTTTTTGGTGACTGCGTCGATATGAAAAAAAGGAGACGTTAGTAATCAAAAGAACACAAAAAAAAAACTTTTTCATTCGGAGTTTGCCAGGTTTGTTTGCTCCTTAAAAAAACAAAAGTGAGAGAATATCGCTAGCCCCCCAATTCTCTCTTTCTCCCTGTTTCTTTCATTTTTTTTTTCAAAACATGAGCAACAGATCACACGTTACTCGCTTGCCTGTTGAAGGCATGACTTGTCATTCATGTGTGCGTGCTATCACGAATGCTTTATCTCTTTTGAATGGTGTTGAACAAGTACAAGTCAACCTCGAAACATCAGAAGCAATTATCACTTATGATGCTTTGATGATAAACTACATTGATCTCAAAAATAACATTGAAGACTGTGGATTTGACGTACCTATTTCAACAACCACTCTATCTGTGTTTGGCATGACTTGTCAATCTTGTGTGAGATCAATTACAAATGCCCTTTTAGCTGTCCATGGTATTGTCAATGTAGATGTCAATTTAGAAATAGAAAACGCAACTATTGTCTACGACCCCTTGTTAGTGCAAGTGCCAGATATTGTAGAAACGATCGAAAACTGTGGATTTGACGTAGTCATGAACGATACAGCACGTAGCAATCAAGCCAGCAGCTCGAGTAGAACACCCATAGAAAAAACATCTTACGATCATTATACAACGGTACAATTACAAGTTCGGGGAATGACTTGCGCATCTTGTGTAACAAGTATAGAGAAGGTCCTCAAGTCTCACCAAGGCATTTCTCAAGTCAATGTTGCCTTATTGGCTGAACGAGCTACTGTAAATTACGATCCTCTGGTGGTTGATCCCGAAACCATTGTCCAGATAATTCAGGATGCTGGTTTTAATGCCACTATGGTAGAACCCAAACAAGACGACTTGCTCCATTTACAAGTGTATGGTATGACCTGTTCAAGTTGTGTGGCAAGCATTGAGCGTGGATTGAGACAGTCGCCTGGTATTTTAGAAGTCTCAGTCAACCTCATGACAGAAACAGCCAAGGTTCGCTTCAATGTCCATGCTACCAGTCCTCGTACGATTGTGGAAACCATTGAATCTCTTGGGTTCAATGCCATCTTGGCCGCAACGACCAAAGACGCTCAACTAGAAAGTCTATCCAAAGTCCGTGAGATTCAAGAATGGAAGTCTACACTTATTGAATGTTTATTTTTTGCTGTGCCTGAATTCTTTCTTGCTATGGTTTTGCCTATGTTCAGCTGGAGTCATTATGTGACTGAGATCCCTATTTTCTTGCCTGGTCTCTACCTGATGCAGATCACACAACTGCTGTTGACACTACCTGTTCAGTTTGGTGTTGGTCAGCGATTTTTACGATCTGCTCTTGTGTCTATTCTACACGGTGCTCCTACCATGGATGTCTTGGTTGCTGTCTCTACTTTGGCTGCATTCAGTTTCTCGATCGTGTCTATGGGCCGTGGTATTGTGTCTCAATCATCCTCACCGCCTACTGTGTTTTTCGATACATCGACCATGTTGATCACGTTTATTGTCTTGGGTCGCTACCTTGAAAACAAAGCCAAAGGTAAATCTTCTTCTGCTCTCTCTAAACTTATGTCGTTGACTCCCTCGACTGCCTTGATGGTGACACTGGATGAAAACTATGTCGTGTTGACCGAGAAGAAGATTCCTTCTGAACTGATTGCTGAAGGCGATTTACTCAAAGTGGTTCCTGGCGATAAAATCCCTGCAGACGGTCAAGTCTATGTCGGTTCTACTACCGTGAATGAAAGCATGGTGACAGGTGAAGTGGATGCTGTGTCTAAGCAAGTAGGTGATACAGTGATCGGTGGTACTGTCAATGGACTCGGTACTTTTATTATGAAGGCAACGCGTGTGGGCTCTGATACAGCGCTAAGTCAAATCGTGAAACTGGTCGAAGATGCTCAGGTCAGCAAAGCACCAATTCAAGGATTTGCTGACCATGTGGCTGGTTACTTTGTTCCTACGGTGATTGTCCTTGGCCTCAGCACCTTGATGGTATGGACTGTTTTGATTAAAACGGTAGGCATAGAGAACTTGCCTACGTCTTTACAGAAGGACATTGATAATAGTGGCGAAGGAGGTTGGTTCTTTGTGTGTCTGAAGCTCTGTATCAGTGTGATTATTGTTGCTTGTCCCTGTGCTCTTGGGTTGGCTACGCCTACTGCTGTCATGGTAGGTACAGGTGTAGGTGCTGAAAACGGTGTGCTCTTTAAAGGCGGTGCTGTGTTAGAAAACGGTCAAGCAGTCAACAAGATTGTGTTTGATAAGACGGGTACATTGACATGTGGTAAACTGGACATGGTAGAAGCTACTACTTGGAAAAAAGATAAGACGGTTTGCTTACAGATGTTGATCATGGCTGCTCTTGCAGAGTCACACAGTGAGCATATCTTGGGTCGTGCCATGGTAGCTAAAGGCAAGTCATTGACAGGCCTTGATGTGTTGGATCCTTTAGCTTCTGTTGTCAATTTCAATAGTGAGACTGGTTTTGGTATCTCTTGTGATATTGTATTTGGCCATACTTTGCCCAACGACTTGACTTCTTCTGCAAGACAGGCTCTTGACCCTCTTTTGAACACGTCACATACGATTGTGGTCGGTAACAAGAAATGGTTAGAAGAGTACAATGCTATTGGCCTCTCGGATGAACAAGATGATGTCTACAAGTCTCAAGGTGCTCTTGGCCGTACGTGTGTTCTGGTCGGCATGGATGGTGTTGCCTCTGGTTTTATTTCTTTATCTGATCTCGTAAAACCTGAAGCCAAACAAGTAATTACTACTTTACATGCCATGGGTATCCAAACTGCCATGGTTACAGGTGATAATGAGTTAACAGCACGGTGCATTGCAGATCAACTCGGTATCCAAGAAGTCCATGCAGGTGTTTCTCCTAGTGGCAAGACTCAGATAGTGAAGACCATGCAAGAACAATCCTTTGTCACTCAACGTCCTTCTTGGTGGTCTCGCTTCCGATTCACTCAAAACGAATACCTTCCTCTTCATCAAGAAAGTACATCTAAAGGCAACAAGACTGTGGTTGCCATGGTGGGTGATGGCATCAATGATTCTCCTGCTTTGGTGGCTGCTAATTTGGGCATTGCTTTATGCAGTGGTACAGATATTGCCATGGAAGCTGCTGATGTGGTCTTGATGCGTAATGATTTGACCGATGTCGTGGTTGCTCTGGACTTGTCCAAGGTGATTTTTCAACGTATACGAATGAACCTGCTTTGGGCTTGTGTGTATAATATGGTTGGTATTCCTCTTGCCATGGGTATCTTTTTGCCTTGGGGATATCGTCTGCATCCTATGATGGCTGGTTTGGCTATGGCTGCTAGTTCAACCAGTGTTGTTCTCAGCAGTTTGACCTTGAGATGGACTTGGAAGAAACCAGTGCTGGTGAGCACAAACAAGACAGTGAATCCAATGCATGAAGATATTGAAATGAATTTACACTCTACATCTTTTGATGAACGTAACGGTCTTTTGAATGACTATTAAGTTCTACATTGTTTATATTTTTGTATATAATAAAGTTTATTTTTTTTTTATAAAAAAAAGGGGAGGGGGTACATAAGGTGTTGAACTATGATACAATTGAGAAGGGAATACGCGCTAGCGAAGCAAGCAGACACGTAAAAAGAAAAAAAAAACAATCTAAGGCGTTGAAGCCCTTTTTTACTCGGTCTAAATTTAGAAAGAAGGAATGTTGGTTCTTTCAGCCATAGGAGGATAGGTAGGACCAACACGCTTGATGACAATGTTGGCAAGGTAATGACCAGCTTGAACACAACGAGCAGGATCAGTGACACCTTGAGCATACAAACCCATGAAACCACCACAGAAACCGTCACCAGCACCGTTGGTATCAACGATTTCACTGGCATCTACCTTGATAACAGGGTAAACGTGAGATTCTTCACCACAAGCAGTGACAGTGGCATCAGCGCCTTGAGTAATCACCACCAAACGAGGCTTAGCGTTGCCCTTTTCCAATTGAGACAACTTCTTTGCGATTTCTTCAACATTGTCTGTGTTCCAGCCAGCTTGCTTGGAGTAAGTGCGAGCTTCATCTTCGTTACCAAAGAGAATATCGGTATTCTTGATGATAGAATCAAGACGTTCCTTGAAGAATTGAGACAAGAAAGGAGCACTCAAGTTAAGAGCAAAAGTCTTGTTGTTTTCAGCAGCGTGTTGAGAAACCAACAAGGCAGATTGATAACCACCATCATGAGTGATAAAGAAACTACCCATATAGAAGTATTGAGCTTCTTCAACGAGCTTCCAGTTTTCAGGCTTTTGAAGGAAAGAAGCTTGGAACTTTTCAGCAGCAGCCAAGTTAGCAACAAGAGAACTAAAAGATTAAAGTCAATAAACGCGTAAATCACATCAATGAAAAAAAAAGAAGACTTACCGGTTGTTACCAGTGATCAAGACAGCACAAGTACCAGTAGGTGCATCCTTAGTAATTTCATAGTTGGTGTACAAACCATCAGCCTTAGCAGCGTCACCCATGATTTGACCAAACTTATCATCAGAGGCACAGCCCATATAAGCAGTGGAGTTAGGGGGCAAGAAGAATTGAGCACCACGAGCAGTGTTTTGAGCGGCACCACCAGCAACATAGGCAACTTCATAGTTATCAACGATTTCAGTGTACAAAGGTTGGTGAGAAGCATCAGCCAAGATAGCATCGTTAGCCTTGAGCTTATACTTATCCATAAGCTCTTGAGCAGGTTTACATTGAATATCCAATAAAGGATTTTCCATAGCAAGAAGAGTGTAAGGCATTTTTAGATTGAGATGAAGAACAAGATGAAAATCAGAAAAACTTTTTTTTTATTATTATTATTGTATTTTTTATACACAGCTAAATTTCTATTGGAAGACTCGCTTATCACTAGCTTCTGTTTCTCTACTTTCTTCAGCCATTCTGATTCTATTTTCACGCTCAAAGTTACTCTTTTGTCTCTTGGTGTATTTCTCGAGTTTTTCTTTACGAATAGCAGAGCGAACAAAGTTAGGGTGAACAAATTCAGGGTTCTCATAGACAGTGGGACCACCAAAAGAACCTTCAAAGATACGAATAGGTGTAAGACAGAAACGAGGACCAATTTCAACCAGCGAGATATCATCTTTATCCATAGGATTAAAGCCAGGTGTGTTTTGAGCATTCTTTTCAACAATCTAAATAGAGTATGAGACACGATCAAACATATCTAGTTATATCTACCTGATAGTTTCTAAACCAAACACGGTTATCCACAATAGAAAAGGACAAGACATGATCAATAAAAGGCTTTGAGCGTCTTGATCCCTTGGGCACATTAAAGACTTGGCCTAATAATTCTTTCAAAAGAGACCAATGAGGTGCAGAATCAAAAGTCTTATCAAAAGACAAAATGTGTCGAGAACCCTTTAAACAGTTACCGGTCATCTTCAATTCGTCCATTGTGTGCAAGTTTTGAAGATGGAATTTGACAGAAGGACCGTTAGGTGTCTTGGCCATCCAGACATACAAGTCTTGCTTCTTTCTTACTTCAAAAAAGACAGCATTGTTACAGTTGTTGAGATCAGCCAATTCATTCAAAATATAGAGGTTGTTCTTTGTATCCAACTTGGCATCTTTTTTGGAATGAGGCATCATGGCTTCGAGATCTGAAAGCAAATGACGATAACTATGTGACAGGTTAGACACATTGAATCTTACATGACAACATACCGATAAGTGACACCACGAGAACAGAGCATCATCACTCTTTGTTTGTTGATTCTCTTGTCCTTAGACTTTTGTTCACTCGATTTGTTCTTTACAAGTTCTGCAGTTTTATATAAAGTAGACATGATGGATCAATAAGGAAGAAGAGTTTTTTTTTTTTTTTTATAAAAAAATCCAACTGCTTTGAAAAAGCCACACGTACCACATAGTAATGTTTGGTCTCCGCAGGCAAGGGACAGGATTACCTTATGCTAAAGTATCCAAGCATTTGTTGTCTGTAAGCTAAATATATAATAACAAAGTGTAACAAATACTTATTTCATCACATTTTGAAATAAGAAAAAATCCAATTGTTTGCGTCTTTAGTAACAAAAGAATCTTTTAGTCTGCGTTACACAGCCTCTTTCCCAAATAAAAAGGTTTATTATCATTATTATTATTTTGCCCACCAAATAAGAAGAAAACAGCTTTAGTATCTCAAGTCTTGCAAAGTAACATACAAAACTGCATTTTACATGAAAGTCAAAAAAGAAAAGTATATTAGGAATTGTATTAATTTGATTTACTCTTGAGTTTCTTGTACAGAAGCAACATCTTTTCTTCTTTCCAATCAGCCCACACTTCATAGATGGCTAATATCTCTTGACTGATTTCAATTATACTCTTTATATCCACATTTAAGTCTGCAAACCATTGTTTCATATCGCGTTGATCACCAGCAGAGCCTGGTGCAAAATCAGCATGATTCAATACAACAGTCAAATAAATAGCAGCCAGTGCTATCAGATGTGGTGGGTATAAAAGACACACGTCTGTTCTATATGAATCATTCACAATAAACCAAGCATACTGTAGCCCTGACTCTCGCATGCCTAACTCATTGCATATCTGTGTCAGGGATCGATATGGGTGCCATACAATCAAATAGAATTCGAGTTCTTCTAATAAATAAAATTCGAATTCTGCTACTTTGGAACTGTCATAAGGAAATCCACCAAATTCAGCTAGGTACAATTAGTAAGCTTGGCATTTGTTGGATGTAGATTTTACATTGAAATACGTTCTTCGCTTCTTGAGTGACCATTTTGATATGTATAGGACACTCTTCTATTTTTGTTGCTAAATAAACACAGGTAACTAGGACAAGAACTGGGTCTGTCTCTCGAAGACTGTTACTATCATCCATGTCAGTCTCAATATAAGAGTATAGACGCATACTTTATATAAAATCGCTTGAAATATACAAATGCTGTAGCCACTACTTGTTGCCGTAGCTGAAGTCTTTTCGCTAGTTTTTGAATGACTAGAGAATAGTTACAATCAAGTCGTTTGATTCATGTCTTACGATGACAAAACCAGATTCGTATTTTGACATAGTCGTTTTCAGACACGTATTTTAGATCTTCTTCTCTGCTTTTTACTAGACTCCAACGGTCAAGCATCCAATGGTTTCTATAAAAAAAAAACAGATTAGCTTGCAAATCATATTGTTCATTACTTTACCTCTGTGCTGAAGCCCAGTAGTTAGCAGCCATATTGATCACTAAAGAAGAAGAGAAAAAATAGAGAAAAATACAGGACACAATTTATGACTCTCAAATACTATCGTTGTATTTGACGAATTAAAAGCAGAGGAGAAGAGAAAAGAGTTGAGTATAAAGAAATGTATATGTGATAATTGTATAGTATATCTCCCTCTCTCTATATATATCTTTTGTCTCTCAATAGCTACAATTATCTATGACAAGCTTTATTCAAAGCCATTATAATGGTTGATTTAAGTCTATGTACATCAGAAAGAGTTAAAAACACACTGTTTGATTATGCACCACATACACAATTAATATATTTTTTTCTAATAGAATCCTGATAGAAAAGTAGTTGTTATCATTGACACGTATATTCGTAAAAAAATTTGTCACTGTGTCTCTTGTTCTAGATTGTCAGAATTTGAAAAAAGTCATGTTTGATGACATTACTGTACTTATAGTTATTGTCTTTGTGAGGATTCACTTTGAATATTTATTACCGCATAGATATCTCAGATTCTCGATATTCATAACATCTGAAACTATCAGTTCACTAGAGAACAATTGCTTCAAGTCACAGACATCATAGAATTCAACGACATTGTAAGACAATTTTTTTTAGCTTAAAACAATGTGGTTGCACGACTTTTTTCTGTCTGGTATGTTCTTTTTTTTCTATCTATTGTCATTTGACAAACAAGAGGGAGAAGGATGATAAGAATTTTGCTCAATAGAGTATTGTTATGGACAGTAAATTAAAATTAAACAACTCAGAGCAAAGAAGGCCTTAAAAGAAATATAAACAGCAAAGAGTATACATAAAATATGAACCAAGAACTGTTTCACACTGTATCGTAGAATGATTGAATACAAAGTCAAATGTCAGCCTTTGCCAAAGATCTACAGATCTTCTTCTTTTTTTAGCCAGATATCACTCATGAAACTCTTGCGTTCGAGATTGACCCTTTTTTAAAGAAGGTTATCATATTGGGCTGCATGAAGCATGTCCTGTGTAACACAAGTTCAATGAATGGCTCACACACAAACACTAAATCTGCAAACTAACAAACGGGGCAAGTTCTTTTTCTTATTTCTGTTTGTGTATAAACACAAGACCATGTGTTTACCTAGGTCATGAAGAAGTTTGGATTCAAAAGCACTTTTTCTTTTTTGTGTATATTTAAACTATATATTCCTATACTATCAGTCCCCCTTAAAAGTAGAATTCTTTGCCATGGATTTATTTATGGACTGAATTTCATTACTGCAGATCGTCATACTAAATTTACACATTTACTCATCGTAATTTGTATCCGTCAAGATAGAATTCGGAATATCAATGAAAGTTCCCTTTTTTCGGGATCAACTCTAAGCTATTGAGAACAATAAAAAAAAAAGCATGAATATGTAGATCTTGACCTTCTTTTTCATATAGCATAAAAAGGAAGAAAGAAAAAAGCCATTGTTTTATTGTTACAACAAAAATAGGAGAATGTTGACAAGGAGAACTTTTTTCTCTTTCTGTTCTTTGACCAAAACTCAGCCGTTCTTTATATCTTTAAAAGGCAAGACGTTAAATGTCTATCTTTCTTTTTTACTCCCATTTCTTCATTTTCTTTTTCCATCATGTCATTCCCAAAACCGAATTTACCTTCAATTCAATCCTTGCTAAATCAAGACACTCATATCAAGTCAGTCAATGTACATAAAACAAGCAACTTGCCTTCTGAATTACAACAACTTTCACTGTCTGCTCCTGCCACTCGGATAGAAAAAAGCGAAAATCATCAGCCTAGTTGGATGTTCATGCCTCCTAATAGGAAATTGCCTAGCCATACAAGGTCTTGTTCTGATTTTACATTTTCATTACTACCTCCACCTACAACAACAACAACAACAACAACAAAACCTAGATACCAGGCACATAGACGTACTGTGTCCGCCACCACCACCTCCACCACAGCCATGATACAGCACAACCATTCTCTTCCCCATATTTCAGAGTATACAAGAGCCCGCACCGATAGCCCGCCTCATCATGATGATTCTAACCAAGCATTGTTTGATGCTCTTCAAATCACTAGCCATTCAAATCCTACTGTCTTTCTAACTCAAGTTGACAGTCTGGTAGATCAAGAAACAATAAAAGATAAACTTGGACTAAAAGAAACAATTGAATACGAGAATCTGATGGTAGCAAGAGACGAACAAACTGGAAAATATTATTGTCCGTTTTGCAATAAGCCTTTCAATCGACCTTCTTCACTTCGAATTCATACGTATTCTCATACAGGCGAAAAGCCCTTTGTCTGCCAAGAAAAGGGTTGTGGACGTCAATTCAGTGTACAGAGTAATATGCGAAGACATTTAAGAGTTCATAGACGAGGAAAATCCAAGAAACATGCCTCAAGATAATAAATTTCTATTTCCACTTTACCGATTTGCCGCTTTTTCTTGTTTTTTTTTTCTTTGTGCCTTTAGAAACCATCTATTGTCTTTTTTTTTTTTTCTTTTTTTCTTTTCTTTTCGCTTCTTTATCTCAAGATTCAATGCTCGTTTATTCATGGACAAACAAGCATAAAGCATAAAGCAAGAAAAAATATTAAAAACAAAAAAAAAGATGGGATCGTTCGTGTAACATCAACCGAATAATCGGCAATGAATTTATTCTTCGTCCAATTCATGGTGATCAAGCAAAGTATCAAATTCAAAACTATTTTCATCTCCAGCTGGTTTTGTGTACTGAGTGGTTGATGATATGTATTTCTTGACGATAAAGGCAGTGCTCACAATACTGGCAATCATAAAGACAGAAACAAGACTATACATAATGACATGACTTTCCTTGTTGGTCTCGGTCAGTTGGTCTTCATTTTGGTCAATAAAAGATTGATTGTTGCCATGTTCAAAATCATCTACACCAATATGAGGTCTTTCTTGCTTGATTGCCAATCCTTCACCCCATAATGTCAGTCTCCAATCAATAAACTGGCCCGTGAATTCGGGATTCTTTCCATCCACCACGCTTAACGTCCAACTACCTACAGGATCTTCTTCCCTATATACAATGTGTCAGACACATAACAAAAAAAAAAAAAAAAAAAAAAAAAAAAAAGATACCAAAGCGTGTTTTCCTTACCAATGCTTTACTGTCATAAATGTCCAGTCCATGAGACCAGCATCACTTTTATCATACCGACGAGGTGTACCTAATTGACTTACTATACCATGAGGACTCGTCAACAAAATCTCCAAGTCGCCACGTCGTTGATGCTCAATATTGACTGTCACAGTGACATGCTCAAGACGTGACAGACCTGCGCTCTCTACCATCTCTGGTGTCACATTTAATGTGCTTGTGAATGCCATAGCATAATCCATGGCAGCGCCTTCCAGTGGTGTGATATCAGGAATATCCAACTTGAGTTCTTGCTCTTGGTCTTGTTTTGTAGATGCAACCACCAGACTTGTTTGAGGACCTACAGACTCGAAGTTTTTGGCAAGCTCAACGATTTGGTATGCGTCTAATACGCCATACCCAAATTTATGGTTAAATAGACGTCCAGAAGGTAGTGTGGTCCAGTCAGGATCCTCAAGTGAGATGGGTATAGCTGATTGAACACAGAGGTGTTGTATATCACGCCAACTGAGGTCAGGACGAACAGAGAGAACAAGTGCAAACACACCTGCAGCTAAAGGGGCAGCAGCCGATGTACCACCATGTCGATCTGTGCATTGACTATTGCCTATATCCGTGGTATAGATATACCCCCCATTCCCACTAGAGTAAGTCACGACCAGTTGAGCAGCACAGCGTTCTGAATAAGCAGGATGTTGTCCTAATCGATCAATGGCACCCACCGTGATGGTATAAAGACTGTTGGTGTAACCATCAAAGTTACAATTATCGTCATTGGCTCCACCATTGCCCGACGCAAATACAAATATCGAACCTGAGCCATTTCTTCCATGTTGAATGCCATTCTTGATAGCATCTAAAACGATGCCCTGTGGTGCTTCTGCTACTTCACCAGCATCAGGGGGACCCCAGGAACATGAATAGATGTGGTTTTGTTGGTATTCGTAATTCAAGGCAGCAGCTTCATCAGCCTCTGTGATTTGTCCCGATAAGATTCGTACACCAGCAACTTTGGCATCATAGGCTACACCTACGCCACACATGGTATTCTTGACAGCAGCTATTTCGCCAGCACATCGTGTACCATGTGTGTCATCCGAAAGACGTGGCTTGGGTTCATGAACATGATCATTGAAATCAAAAGAGCCTGCAGCAAACTAAAAGCAAGTATAAATGCTATATAAAAAAAAAAAGACAGGCCACTTACATAATTGGCTTTTAAATCTGGGTGATCCATATCAAGTCCATCATCTAAAATGGCTACCACTACACCTTTGCCAGTAATGCCTTGACTCCAGACACCTGTCACATTCAGATCATGTCCTCGTTCTTGTGTATTGATCTAAACAAACAAATAAATAAATAAAAGATTGCATGGCATTGGAATACATTACCAAATGCCATTGGTTATCAAAACCAGGATCATGAATGTCCAGTACATTTTTGAGTTTATTGAAGCCATCTTGCTGGTCTAAAGAAGGTAAAGGTATAGTTTCCCCATTGATTTTGTATTCTTCTGTTGTGTTTTCTACGATAGGGGGTGGTGCGCGTTTAAAGAGTCGTTGTCGTGGTATTTGATGATGTAGTTGATCGACAAGCACTTGGTCTCTTTTTTGATGCTTATAGTGTCTAAATTGATGGTGTATGCTGTTTTGGTCTGACAAAGGTATGCTTATCCAATAATAATGACTTAATTCTCCTACAGGTCCTTCTAATCTTGCACCTAAATGTTGTGCTATTTCTTGTGCAGAATGAATATCATTTGGATAGACTGTATGTATTGTATAATACGATCGTTTGGTATAGTCTCTTTTTTCAATACAAAAAGCAAGCTGAATCCAAAAGGTATATAGGAACAAAGCAAAATAAGTTTTCATTCTGTTATTTAACAAAATAAGAAGAAAAAGAAAAAAGTGAGAAATTTTAGCTGGGTTTTTATATGAAAATAGTCTCACTTGCCACAACTTTAAATTTCCAGTGTGGTATTCAGGAGATGGTCTTGGTCATGGCGCCTCTTTCTCATTCTTGCCTTGATTTGATTCTTTTCTTTTTCCAGCCTGACCAACTGATCACACAAGTCGTTTTTTTCTTTTACAAGTACAAGTAGCATAAGTTCTTGCCATTGAGGATGTAGAGTACAATGTTCTCCTTGACATACAGTAAATGATGGCGGAGATTTCCAGAGTGCATCAGGCCACATGAACCGTGAATCAAATCCACATAGGGTTGTGTTAGACGCCGCTATGCTCTTCTTGGTGTTTAGTAGCTCTAATTTATCTCTGATACCAGCCGCTTCTTGTCGAATCTCCACTAGTCTCTGTCGATCTTGTCTGTCTGCAAAAGAATGAATACGAAGCTGTCTTTGTCTGGCTAAACAGAATTCAGCGATTGGTATAGAGTGGTTTCGCCGTTTGATTTCAATCCATTCTAACCGAGCTCGTGCAACCTGCAATCCGCATGAATCTGAGCAATATTTTGATAGGTGACCTGAATTGGCTGGCTTAAGGCAGTTGGGATTAGCACACGTAGGCTTCCAAGAGGTCTTTTTACCAGTCACTAACAACATCAGTAAGATAATAAGATACATGTTCACTTACCCTGCCAACAGGTATCACAAAAGTAAAGATCAATAAATTCACTTTCTTTTTCATCAATACCAATACATTCACCATGAAACCAATCATCACATCGGTCACAGGCAATCATGAATTTGGTGGCATCATAACATGTTTGACAAACACAGTACTTCTTTCCATCCACATGCGATTTAGAAGTGGTCTTTTTTTGATCTGCAGAAGTCTTTTTGATAGCAGCTGGTTTCTATGCCATGTTGGTTATAGAAATAGGTAAACCATTTAAATTACCTTTGTTTCATTGGAATGCAGCCAAGCTGCTTTAAATGAATGAATGACTTGTTCAGTTGCCTGTGGCTTTTATTGTCAGTAAAATCATGGAAACCCTAGACCAACTTACTTGGTAGTGAACAGGATTGAATAATGGGTTAATGATTTGATTCTTGTTGGGTGAATAGACGGGTTTGCTTTTAAAATAAGGATATGCTTTCTTTAAGGGCGTCTTTTTAAATGATGACATACTTGCCGAGTGTGAGTTATTAGAAGATCCTGGTGGGTATGTTGATGTCTGATGCCATTGTGTTTCTACATGGTGTTTCTTGAATGTACCTTCCATCGGTGGTCGTTTTCTTAATGGCAAGTGATGAAATGGTTTTGTCTGTAACGCAAGCGGAGAATATGATGATGGTCTTGGAACATTCTTTTCTGACATGACACCTATATTCTCTTCTTTCATTTTAAAAAAGAAATAAGAAATAAGAAATAGCAAGTGTGAAATAGCCAATCAAATAAAGGTATTTTATTATTTTTATTTACAAAGTTTTGACCTTGCCACGGAAATCCTCAAGGGATTTGTACCCCTTAGCAATCATAATATCATTTAATTCCTTCACGATACGAGTAAAGACTTGAGGACCTTCTTCCTTCAAGGTAGTACCGATTTGAACAGCACTGGCACCAGCCAAGACATGAAGGAAGACTTCTTTACCAGAGGTAACACCACCCACACCAATCACTTGCTTATTCTTCAAGCGACGATGAAAAGCATTTACATTAGCCAAAGCTGTGTTCAGGACCATATAGCCACCTAAACCGCCAAATCCATCCTTGGGCTTGATCAAGGCTTGTTCTGTTTCAAAATCAATGGCCAAACCATTACCCACTGAATTAATACAAGTCACAAAAGCCAAGTTATCAAACTTGTTAAAGACAGCAGCAGCAGCATCAAAGTGAGCAATGTCAAAGTAAGGAGGTAGCTTAATACCAAATGGTTTCTTGATCAAAGGAGCCAAGACAGTCAATGCGTTCTCCATAGCTTCGATATCATAACCCAATTGAGGCTTACCAGGTACATTGGGACAAGAGAAATTGATTTCCAATACACAAGGTAAATCAGCAGCGACAAAGGCTTCCACCATCTTGACATTATCAGCCAAACTCAGACCGGAAAGAGAGATAAACAAGGGCTTTTTGTTTTGATAGTCATATTGTTTGGCAAAGTCAAGGTAGTACTCGTAACCTTCGTTAGGGAGACCCATGGAGTTGATACTGCCAATACCGTCGGGCAAAGGCAAGTAGCGAGGTGAAGGGTTGCCTTCACGAGGTTCCAAGGTGGCCGATTTGGTTATCAACGAACCAGAGTCACTGGCAAGCATCAAACCCAAGTCTTCTTTTGTTTGACAACAGACACCAGAAGCATTGAAAAGAAGGTTAGGGAGATGAAGTCCTGCAATGGTGGTTGAAAGATCGGCCATGATATGTTCAAATTTCTTGAATAAAAGATTTGAAGAAGAAACAACAAGATGCTTGCTCTGATGAAGCTTTTATAGCATCTGAACGAGTCACATCTATTCAAAAAAAAAAAAAAAAAAAAAAAAAAAAATTAAAAAACCGAATCTCTTTTTTTTTTTTTTAATTGGTGAAAGACTCGGGCGTTAAATTAGCATTGACACTTCTTGTACACTTTATTGACAATATGACAGGCCAATACCAAATTATGATTGATGCAAAAGGCGGTCATACTCATTATTGGATTTTTCTCTATTTATATTATCTTAAAACAAACATCTCGACAAATTATCAACAAAAAACTGAGCGCGTTTAAGTATCATCTTGGCTCTTGGATCATGACACCTTTGTTGCTGAGTCCGAATGAAAAAAACTGGACTAATTTTTATTTTGGGTCAGTGTATATCTTGATCTTCTAATGGGATAGCAATAGAATGTGTATGTTTCTTGGTCTGATCACTTTTTTTTCTTGGCGGTGATAAAGGTAAATATAGTTCATGAAGGGCTGGGTCTTCGAATGGCTGATATTTCTTAATTGGTTGTAGAGCAATGTCATGTGTGGATGTATCAGGCACAGACATTTGAAAGAAATCGATTGCACTCTCTTGATTCAGGGATCCTTTTCTGGTATGGACGTTAGAAGGCCGCCGAGAAACAAGTGTAGCTATAGAAGGTGCTGTTGATGTAATAGAATTGTTCTTGTCTCGGTGATAGATAGCATCATCATGATCTGGTATCACCGGCAATGGTCCAAATCGAAAGCCACTATCGGACGGATGGTAGAATGTATCAGCAGTAGGTGTGTTTGGCTTTGAGAGGGGGTGAATGGACCGGAAATCACTTGAGGTATGAGAGTCATGGGTGATCATCGTTGTTTGTGCAAATGTGTTTGTGCTACTGATACCACTTTGAAGCGGTTGATTACTATCATCACTGCCTTCATCAGGGTTTAATGCTTCTGGAGACAAGTTATGCTTAGGATGAAATATCAGGATCATACAGAACCATGTAATGACTGCACACATATTAACTAAAACAGATCAGTAAGAACGTAATGTATATGAAAATGGACTTACTATTGCAAATAAAAAAATCTGCCGAAAACTTGTGAATGTTTAACACTTTTCTGTTTGTTAAACCATCACAGCTTAAGATGGTCAAGAGAGTACCATGACCAAATAAGACAGTAGACAAGATCATGTTGACTTCCTGAAAATACCGAATCTTTTGTGAAATGGATCTACCATTTGCTGTATTACGAGAACTGCTCAGCAGTTTTTTGAAACGAAAATGAGAGACAACACCCAAACAAGCCACAATAAACAGTTCTACAAGATGAGTACATTCGTTAAAAAAAAGAAAAGGTACTTACCAATGCCATAAACCATTTCAGGTATGATTTCTTTGTAGGTTGGTTCATAGATTTCCCGAGAAAAATTATATTGTAATAATGGAAAAATAACAAAGCTTGCAAACGTCCATCCAATATAAAACATAAATTCCTTGCTGCTCATGAAACTCTTTTTAGCTACTGAATTGGCAAGATAATTCCAAAAGCATTGTAATAATACAAGTGTTCCTGTCTGTAATGAAAAACCAATGCAAAGACTATATTCTATGGTAGGGATTGAGTGAATTTTGGAAAGACAAAAAAAAAAAGGTTATAGCCTACCAGTAGGAATTACAAGGCTCTTATCTGCTACTGTCCACATCACTTCAGGTTTTGTAAAGATTCGGCCCAGGAGATTAGCAAAACCTTCTTCATATTTGATTTTGACAGATGTGATATCTACACAATAAGTTATACATCACAATCTAACATCAAAACCAAAATTTTACCATAAAACAGTTGAAATGGTATCATGAATAAAATTAACATGGTAACAATACTCTTGAGTTCGCCTTGTTTGAACTTGTTTGGATGAAGACAAGTAAATCTGTCTAATGTCCATACCCGGTATGTGTACCATAGGTACAGATAGCCAAAAGACACCATTCTCTCTATCAACTTTGGTTATTACACGACAAAATATTTGAATTCTCTCTTTACGTAAGAAACTAAAGTCACTCAAATGTGTCATTTTGATAATGAAAAATGTGAAAAAAGAAGAGATGATTCGAGAAAGTCCATCTTCTTTAATACGAGGAGAGGGAAAAAATAGGAGTAAGTAACAACAATGAAGAAAAGGGGGAAAAGCTGTTGTCATTAATAAAGGAGACTGGCGTGTATACAGCTCATGCATCTCCTCTTTTGTTTTTTGTTGTTGTGTTCTTAGGAGACTATTATTCTGTGTAAAGAGGAGTTTTCTTTTTTAAATTGAACTTTAACCCATCATCTTCTAATGTGAGAATTACGCTTACTCATAGTAAAATAATATCAAATACTAATGTTGACATTTTAGCTCAAAGTAATGATGAGATCAATATCGAATTTGATCTGTCAAGGCTCCATTTGGCTAAATTATATCAATTGAAAATTTACTTGTCTCGAACAACCTATGTTTTCTTATCCAAGGTAAGGGCGTATTCTCAAAATGGTTCATATTCCCCTATAGACACAAGTTGTATGGATCAGTTCATTTATTCAAACAAATACGCTTTGTCTTTTTTCGGTTTCTATCGATTCACCTGCATGAATTCGGCTTGTATTTTCGTACAAATGGCAGTCAACGCGTGAATGCTTATTATGCAACTGGTTTTTCCAGGCTCATGTGATTTTTTATGCTAATAAAAAACAGAATTTAATTTTCGTTTTCTTTATTTTTCTCTTTTTCGACCTTTTTTTTTCTTATGTCACAATCAACTTCTTCTGTTCGTTCTGGGTAAAGAATCACTTGAAAAAAAAAAAAAGAAGAGAAATAGGAGCTCATATTATTTATAGCCACGAAATTGACACCAAGTCGTTAGAAAGCTATCTTTTGAAACAAATTCCTGGATTTTCTGTACCTTTGCATATAAGTCAATTTAATCATGGCCAATCCAATCCTACCTATCTCTTAAAGGATAACAAGTAAGTCACATGATCTATGATAGGCAAACTCAACATTAAGAAAAGTCAACAACAGTACGTATTGCGTAAAAAGCCTCCAGGATCTTTAATCTCAAAGACAGCACATGCTGTTGAAAGAGAATACCGCATCATTCGTGCATTAGGTGAAAACACAAATGTACCTGTGCCCAAGGTCTATGCATTATGCGAAGATCACAGCGTGATTGGTACTCCGTTTTATGTGATGGAGTTCCTGAAAGGCAGAATTTTTGACGATATTCAAATGTTGGACATTCCTTCTGAAGAACGCAGATTATGGTAAACAGACAAGTGAGATGATGAAAATCTTACATTTGAGATATAGTTGGTTTTCTGCAGTAGAGACATTAGCCAAGTTACATGCAGTTGATTTCAAAGCTATTGGTTTGTCTGATTATGGCAAAGACAGCGGATTTTATACACGTCAAATGAAATCACTTTTAAACGTGTCAGAAACACAGGCTGCTGTTGTTGATCAAGACACAAAGAAAGCAGTGGGTTCTATTCCTCGATTGAATGAGATGCTTGCTTGGTTTAAGCGTAATCAAGTCAAGGATCAAGCCACGCTTGTTCATGGTGATTTCAAGATTGATAATCTGGTAATGTCGATGTTTATTTGAAACTGTTGTGTTTAATGATGCAGTTAGATTTTCCATCCTACTGAACCTAAGGTTATCGGTATTCTTGATTGGGAACTATCTACTATTGGCCATCCATTATCTGACCTTAGTAATCTCTTGCAGCCTTTTTATATTCCTCGTGAGCATGGACTCGTTGGTTTGAAGGGCATGAAGGAACTACCTATTCCTAATGCAGAAGAGTTAATGCAGTCTTACTGTTCTCAGTTGGACACTGTCCCATATCCTATTCAAAACTGGCCGTTTGCTGTTGCCTTTTCTTTTTTTAGAGTAAGTGTCATCATCTAAATCTTTTATACTAAATCAATTTAAGTTGTCCGTCATTGCCCAAGGTATTGCTGCTCGAGTAGCACGTAAACAAGCATCTTCTGCTAAAGCAAAACTCCACGCTGAAAAGTTTAAGCCTGTTGCTTATTTAGCATTGGAAATAATGGATCAAGGTGACTTGGACAGCAAGAGTAAACTATAAAGTAAGCAGCAGTATTTAAGCTTCTTTGGCGATTACATATTATTTGTTTTATACTAACGGAACGAAACAGCTGATAAAAAAAATTCGCTGTGTTTCATCATACAAAATAAATTTTCATTATTGTATAAAAATACGTAAAAAGATAAAATCATTCCTTTCTTCATTTTTTAAATAAAAAATACACTTATGGATATTGCAGAACTTATTCATGGTGAACGTAAAACAAAAGCACCAAAAGCACCAAAACCTCAAAAAAGACATCCTTGCAAATGGCCAGGTTGTCCAAAAACTTTTGGTAAACAAGAAATAAAGCTTCATTATCTTTGTTTTTAACAGCGTATAGGAAGGCCCTCTGATGCAACTAGACACTATCGAATCCATACTAATGATAGGTATATATAAAAAAAAATTACATCATGTATAGTTTACTTATATTGAACAGACCATTTGAATGTACAGAACCCTTTTGTGGTAAACGATTTATTCAGGTAGAATAGCTTCAGTCTTCCTATGTATATATACATATAATCGTGTTGTAGAGATCAGCCTTAACAGTACACCAACGAACGCATTCTGGAGAGAAACCTCATATTTGTGAAGAGCCAAGTTGTCAAAGGAGTTTTAGTGATAGTAGCTCTTTAGCAAGACATAGGTAAATCAGATAAAAACAACAGAGTTGGATTCATGTCTATTGTTAGGCGCATACACACAGGTAATCGTCCATATAAATGTCAAGAGTGTACACAAAGGTTTGTGTTTCTTTTTTCGCTTGTCTTTTTTTCTTTTTTTTATTCACACCATTTAGAAAGTTACGCCAAAAAAGCACTTTTAGTAAGACATACACGTACTTGTCATCAAGAAAAATAAATTTTAATGGGATTCTTTGTCTTCAAAATACTTTCTCAAAACATCCAATGCTTTTCCACGATGAGAAATGGAGTTTTTGATAGTCTTGTCAAGTTCAGCATAACTTTTTTTTTTTTTTTTTTTTTTTTTTTAAAAAAAAAGATTAGATTGATGTGCATGTATGTCTTAAGCACTTACGTTTGATCATAACCATCAGGTTGGAAAATGGCATCCCAACCAAAAGTACCTGGACCGCGTGCAGCTACAATTTTACCCTTTTTATAAAAGTCTTTAAGTCCTACTTCTTAATTTCTTTCAAACTCACATTAGTTCTGCCTTCAAAAATGACAGGTTCATGACCTGGGCCTTCACAATAGCCAAAGGTACAGAGAGCATAAGCAGATCTATCATCAAAACCATCCAACATTTTGTTAAGACCAGCATGACCAATGCTATCTTGAAACCATTTACTAAACAAGCATGAGTATAAATACAGGTATAGACAGTCTTACATGTAAGGACCAGGCAAACCATTCAAGGCATTGAAACACAAAGCAGTATCTTCTGTGATACAAGGGCCATTCAACTATAGAATTTAATCAGTACAAGTGGTTTTCATATGTCAAAAAAAACGAAATTACAATTTCTGCAGCTATTTTGCATTTTTGTTTAGCAATTTCTTGCGTTTCGCCTTGAAGCTCAGGTACTACATACAAGTGGTTGAGCTTATGTCTAGTTTGGCACGATCTTACAATCAACTTTATGAGATTCAACGTCGATCACGCCTTTAAGAATAGCCTGAACTTCAAGAAGTTTGTTTTTATTTCCCGTAACAAAGACTATAAAGAAGAGTCAGACATAATATTAAATAACCTTATTCTGTACCAAGTTTAGGAAATTCAGGGTTGCTCATAATAAGGAGAAAATGGTGAAGAGTGAAAGAAAAAGCCCCCCTCCTTTTTTTTTCTTAATCAGACTTAGTCCGACTCGAGCGTTTAATAGATTATGCGGCCTTTTGTTATCAAAAGGAAACAAAGATAAAGAAGAGAAACATGTTTGCTATCCAATGTATGACTAAAATAACCCATTAAGGCATTTTACTATACAAAAAAGAATGTAATTAAAACATGTCTTCTATTAAAAAAGAGAAGAGAAAAGACTTTATGGCATTTACTTAAACCCAATGTTAAGAAGAAAAGCACATACGCGTGATTCCGACGCGATTCCCGAATGCTTATTGTGTTTATGATTGTCCGGTTGGTCATGCCTTTTTCTCTTGTGTTTTCATTTTCTTCTCTTTTTTTTTTTTAAAAAAAAAAGTTTGTAACTGCTTTTTTTTTTTCTTTCTTTCTAAAAATTTATATATCTTTTTTTTTTCTTTACAAAAAAAATATGTCACTACGCAATGAGGAATCGCCATGGGCAATACTTGACCCTGCTTTGAAAAAACCAAAATTCTTTGAAGAAAACTCTGAACAAGCAAAACAAAACACCTATTTAGATTATACCTTACCTTTACCAGAAACGAATAAAATAAAAAAAGGTAGAAAGAAAATAAAATTATGCAAAACAATAATAACATAATAGAAGCAATTGATAAAAAAAAAGAATCCGATTTGGTACCAACATTGTTTGAAGAGATTGAAAATGAGCTGATGCATCATCGATATGAGTAAGACAAACTATTTTTTTTTTTCAAAATACTAAAAATGAATTCTAGCATTTATATAGAAAAACTAAATACTTTCAAAAAGCAACTGATATCGATTGAAAAAGGTAAAGAAAAGTTGCTATTATACATACCTTTCACTAACGTTTCAAAACTTAGAAACACATAAAGAAATTATAAAAAGCGACAAAAAAGCACTGGCAAAAGTACAAGAAGATTTAAGCCAAATTGAAGCTTTTTATCAATACCAATTAGATGCACTCGAGCGCGATATTGCGACAGAAAAATCCAATATCTTGCATGAACATAAAAAGTCCTTGGAACTTACTCGAAAAATCATTGCGCTTGAAAAAAATAATATTTCAAATCAGCCTAGTATAAAGAAAAAGAGGCGAAGATCAGAAAGTGAAGAAGGTAAGACAATATACAAAGAACGAACACTTATTTTTTTTATAAAGAACGAAAAAGAAAATGGCATCTTCAACAAGAAATCAGCAAAATGCAGGCCAAACTTGGTCAACCAAAGAAATTTAAAGGGGCTAGACCAGAAGATTCTTTAGATACGATGAACGAAAAAGAACTTGAACATGATTTATTACTTATTAAGCAACAAATTCAACGCCAAAAATAAGCATACAAAGTACTCTTTCTTCATATATATATATATATACATACATACATACATACATACATACATATACCCTTGTTCAATACTATTTTACTCAGTTTTTTTTTTGTTTACTTTTAAGAATAAAATAATACAAACATAGATGATAAGATGAAGTAACAAATACAAAGAGTAATTGAGTAGGAGCTTTGCTTATGATTTTTTTTTTTAAAAAAAATTGAAAAGAAAAAAAACCTGTCTAACTAGAGTAATCGTTTTGATGCACTATTTCAAAATAAAATAAAATAAAATAATGATAATTTGAGTCTCATGAATTTTGTTGTTTTTTCCTGTTTGTTTTTTTTTTAATTGAATCTCAATCATTGGATTGAACAAGAGCTTTATTAATAGATTTTGAATAATGTGCAGCAGCCGTTCCTTTGAATGTTGTGTGCTATCTTTTGACTAGTTTTTTTGAAGGTGCTTGATTCTCTCCATTATCTTCCTCTTCAACGCTTTATTTTTTTTTCTTTTTCATATATCAGTTTTTTTCATCAATAGTCCTTGCCCCCCCCCTCTAAGCCAAATCATTTTTCAAGTAAAGCTATACTCTGGATTTTTATTTCTTAAACTTGAGTGCCCTTTCATAGAGCTTGTTTTTCAAATATCGCTCATAACTAATAATTACCTCAAGAATGATTCTTGAGTTAGCAATCTATTCCATCAGATTTTTTTATGAGACTTCCAATTCCATTTCTAACGATCCTCATGGAAAAAAAGAGGTAATTTGTATTTTAGAACAAAGTGAATTAACTTCGTTTTCTGATACAAGTCACTCGCTTCAATTACGCTTTGGTTCTGCTTTCTTTTGATTGGCCGGAATCTCTTTCTCAACTTTTGTTTAAGGGATTGAATGAATATCTTTTGTTCTTCTCAAATCGCTGCCTTTGATTACCCTTTCAATATTCATTCAATACAAATAAGCTGTTACGTCCTGAAACAGGCCTCATGTCAAAAGTCATCATGCTTTTGAATCCATTTGTTGCTCTTGGTTTATGTCTGACTAGTCAGGCTATTACAATAAATGATACACTTTGGCCCAGATGATCCAACTATTTAATATTTGTACACCTTAGGGTTACAAAGGGATCGAACTCGGCTCGGAGATCAACATGCTGCTGATACTTTAGCACAAGTATTGGAGACCCAAAATGATGAATATTGGAACTTATTGATAAAAATCCATCATCCAGAGTAGTGGCCAAAGCCATCAAGATTTTACAACCTCAAAACCACGGAATAAAAAGGACGTTCACTGACATGAATAATGGTCTTACTAGCATCTCAACAATAACAACAACAAATATCGAAAATATCAACTGTACATCAGAATTCATCACTCCATACGAATGAAGTATGATATTTGTTGAAAATTATAAGCAAATTAGAATACAAAAAAAAAGGCTTGAGCGCATGGATTGGGCAACATGTCATTCAAAAGGTATTGAATTAAATCTGTCTCAATACAAAAGCGCGAAAGTGGCAAGTTTTTTACTTCAATAAGCAACTGTACTAAGCAAAGATGATATGCATTAGACCTCTTCTTTTTATTATAAGCTCTTAGAATTTATCCTATATAAAAGAGTGTTGTTTTTATTAAATACTATGCGATTTATGCATAGTAGGGTTGCCAGCATCTTGCAGCTTTTGTTTCTGATTTTCATCATCAGAAAAAATACATTACAAGTACTGCAAGAGGGTCAAAAGTCCGATGGTTTTAGTATTACTGAAATCAGCATCATTCTGGGAGATAATCATAAAATTTTCAGTCCACATAGTACAGTCCATTATCGCCAATGAGGATCCTGAGAAGTGGACGATAATAATGACTTTACCGGTAATAAAATATGACTACAAAGAATAGCTACATAATGTTGTACTTTATATCGCTCATAAACTTCCAAGCGTTTCCCAATTACTTCCATCACTGAAGATTGTATGGCATTTGACTGAATTCCCAAAAGAATTGTATGCAACTTAGATAAATAAAGGGTAACATGGAAATTGTCAGCCAGTAATTCCGTTGGAGCAAGTATCAGATTGTGGCCAACCTCGTCCAAGTTTGATCAGTGATCAAGTTGATGAAATCCGAATCCTGTGTAATACTTAAAACTAAAAAATAAAGTAAAACAAGTAAGTTCTTTAACAGAAGAATACCTGCTTGCCCCTACTATTCATGATTCACAAGCAGGAAATAAAAAATCAACGATTAAGAAGCAAAGCCACAGCGAAACTGTTCTATACAAACATACATATGCAATATTTAAATACGCATTACACTTTTAACCACCTCTACAAGACAACAAATACGCATTAAATATGTTACTTGTAAAACATGTATTTCTTCTTCTCCATTTAGACAAACCACGACCGATATTGTAAAGCAATTAACAAGTTAGACATGCAAGTCCGCCCAATGGCTCAAAAAACACATATAATCATATAATAACTACTTGTCACTCAAATAACAATGAACATATACAAATGCTTTTGCAATTCTATTTTTCCAAATCACATCATTCTCGTCACTTCGTTTTTTGCTAACTTGATTACAAGTCATTTATCTATAAATACAACAATATTCTACCATTTACCGAAAAAGAAACGCTTTTTTTTATTTGTTTACTCTTGATTACATAATATTCTTAATTTTATCAATAATATGCATCATGGTATCGACTTGTATTCTTTGAAGATCCTGGAAAACCATTAGCTTTCGTAAGTCATATTCATGTATACCTCTGTCGATATTGTGTTCAGTAAACTTTCAAGTGGATTTAGATAATCTTTCTTGATATAACCTCTTTGATCTTGGTTCCATACAGTTGTCTATATTATCAATTAATTTGAATGCTTTTACAAAAATAAGAAAACTTGCCACATTTAAGCGCCGATCAAGATTCAGCAAAAAATAGTAAAAATTCAATGCTTGCATAACATGATTATAATCATCCCAAAATACATTTCCATTCATTTTCCAATCTGATTTAAATTTGAAAATGATAGGAAAGAATCGAGATAGGATGAGTGGACTAGCAAACATGGAAAACGTCTATAAAGTGAGCATCAAATATGACAATATGCAATTACCTTTTCTTGAAATGAACTAGAAACCTGGTCTTTTAATAGACCGATAGCTGCTGTATTCATGGAAGGAAATGGGCATCGTTCAATTAATTCAGCTAAAAGTAAGAACCGAGGTTCATCCGTACAAAACTTGAGGAACTTTTCAATGAGTTTATAAGAACAAAATCGAATCGATTTATCGGGACATGTAGATGCAACAGAAGACAGTACTTGGATGATTTGAGCGACAGGAATTTCACCTGAAGGTCCTTGGATATCTTTGTCCAAATCGTCCATAGTTAACGTTGGCTTGATATGGTCAGCTAAATAAAGCATGACAAAAATACCTTTATCTGTCTGACAAATCAAGTCAGAAGGCCTATTATGTTAATCAGTTATGCATACATATTTTGCTACTAAATATATACCTGAAGACAAGGTTTAATAGCATGCCAATGTATGTCTTTGATACAGAGAAAGCGTTTAGATTATTAGGAAGCAGGCCATACTTCTTTGAAGCAATCAGTTCATCATAGAGCGACAGACTAAATAGAACGGCAATGCCATTAGAACCAAGTGAATATAATCTTGCATTAATCATTTGTCGATCATTTTCCATCATTATGTCCTCTATTATATCTTTTGAGTCAAAGCGATAGAGAAAGAAAACATAAACTATTTTACCTTCAGATTTGTCATTGACTTCAATACTCTTTAGACTTGCTCGAAGCTGATGCAATTTTTCAAATGAGAGCCCTGTATCAACGACAAATTTCTTTATAAAGGACAGTATTAACAGACTGTAGAAATGATAGAAATATAAAACTTACGGTGCAACGTTGAATGATACTAAACAAAAGATAGTCTTCTTGATTGTTTGACTTCTTGGGCTGATGTGCCATCAGGTTGGACGTATTATAAGCAACATGGCATTTATCAAAATAAGCTTTTGATAGCCCCATATCAAGATGAGCCATTATTTTCTCACAGACAAGATGGATTAAGTAAAAAGCAAGATAACGTCGTTTTACATCACCAGATTCTTTCCCTATATCATGACTATCATACTAAACAGAATTAAGCTAGAATTTTTTGCCTTACAAAACTTACTGGAAAATCTACCAAACTTTCAGAGACTGTTTTTGTGTTCAAGAACTGAATAAAATCCAAGCAATTGTGTGTAAAGAGCAAGATAATCTGATTCCATTCGGGAATAGACTTTTCAACAAGGACAGTTTCTATCCATTGCATCGTTTTTACATAATAATTAGCCAAAAAAGGTATGAAAAGCATCCAATCTCTTGCTCTTGTCATCTTTTCCAGTCCTGTATATTATCTTAGCACCTTTTTGATGATTTTTTGTTCGTTACCTTTGCCAAAGAGTTCTACATAAGCAGCTGATAAACGGGTCGTTTGATAACGAGTATCTTGAGATTCCCAGGATATACAAATTAATTGATCCATCATACTTTCAACAAGCTCATCCGGATCAATTTGATCCGCAAGACGGAGTTGAGCGCAATACGCTTTCGCTTGAATGTCTGTATTTACATGATTTAAAAGTGGGAACAGTTCATGGATAAGGTTCAGTCCAGAACTCAATGCTTTCTGTGACAAAATTCAATAAAAATCCAACATAAATTTTTACGCCTACATGCAATAAAAACTGATTTATTTGATCTAGTCGAGCTGAAAGCGCGTTTTCGGAGAGTCCTGTTAGAGTTGTGTCTTTTAGATCGTCAACAGGCGTGTCAAACTGAGAGAAGAGAAACAGAGAAAGTTAGTTTATCAAGCGTAAAGCCGCATTTATACCTTATTTTTTTCAGGGATATGGCTGACAAGATATTGGCTATTAGAACAAAAGAAACTATCCATCATCAAGAAGTGTTGTATAATCACCGAACTCGAGGACAGATATTTCGGATGTACTGAATTGGGTGTACCCGGGGCTTGAAGTAAAGCTCAAGAAAAGCAGTCTAGGGTCTACTGGATATACTATTTCAATTTTTATTCTGCTTTAGTTCCCTTACTTTTAAGCAGACTCAATAAGTGAAAGACTATTATTCTCAAAGAAATAATGAATCTTCTTGTCACAAACAACGGTGATGTTTCTTGCAACAACTACTTGCTTTGAATATTCATTACCATTATTGACTTCCCCAAGCAGTTCACAAGTGTTACAAAGATTATCCATCTTGCTGATCTTTTGCGTAACAGGAAGAAAGAGATTATTTGTAGGAAACCAAGTAGAACGTTCTAGCATTCTAGGGATGATAGAATCCTAAAAACTTTTTAGAAGTCTGTATACACTTGCTAGTCTCTGCTTTTTTTTTATTTATTTTTTTCCTGATTAATCTTTGATCTCAGACTGACATCCTTTAATTGAATTTATTAAACTAGTTTACATATAAAATACACTCCACAAATCGCATATGGTACAGAGAGCAGTGATGATATTATCTGTGCCAGGCTCGAGACTATATTCTATAGGACCCTGACAATGATTTGCATGATGTGTCTCTGCTTGAATCATATCATGCAAGCACTTTTCTGTCGCATAAAATCCACATTGGGGACAAGAAGCTAGGTTCTGGTTTAGGATGAGGGCAGCTTTTTTACAATTCAGACAGATCACTGCATCCTTGGACGCTTCGTAAAATGCCAGAGCGCTTTCTAGTTCTTCTTGCTCTTCTTCAAATAATTGTGCTTCTTGCTGTAAGCTTTCTTCTATTAGACTATCGATATCTACAATGCCTTCTTTTAGCATCGATTCTTCATGTCCTTGCTTAATTCTTTCTTTTTCTGCAATAACAATTTTGCTCATCCACTTTGATAGATACCAGTTAGTTTATGTATGCATACTCTTGTACGTGCCTGCTCTTCTCGTAATCTGCTAATCTTGTCTTGCCTGGCTAATTTAATTCGATCTGTACATTCTTGTTGAATCTTGTCACGCCATCGACGCCTTGTTTCTGTTGTCGCTGTGTTTTTCACTGGTGTTCGAAATGAATTCATGACAAAAAAAAGTATGAAAGAAAGATGAGCTCTTTTGATCAAACGCGTTTGTAACGAAAAAAAATTTCCTTTTTTTTACTGTTTACAATCATTATGGCGGATGCATATTCTAAACAAGCACTTTATGACCTGCTACAGAAAGAACTTTCTGAATTAGACAAGAACATGAAGGCTTTAACAAACAATATCAAACCATTATCAAAGACAGCACCTGCTATTCGTGAGACAGGCAAGATTCATACTGCCATGTAGATATTTGCAATGATCTTTTTCTTTTTTTTTGTCTAATCTCGTTATGAATTTAGGCTCATGTCTACAAGATCTGTACTAAATAACCCCAATAAAGACAATGAACAAACTGAGCAATAATATACATATGTTTTTTGAATAAAAGTTTCTTACTTGCACATAAATCCCTCTCTATGCACTCTAATCAATATAATATATAGCTTTCTTATATTTCTAGGATTTATTCTAGCATTAGCTATCTACTTTGAATGTCTTTTGCTCATCAAGAGTCAGCGTAGAGGAACATAGCAGCAGCTTCCTTTGCTATCTTGAAGCTGATTTTTAATTGTTTACGTAATCGAACTGTGGCGGTCATTCAATTGTATGGCTGGGAAGGATATTGTCAACAGCAAATTGTAATGGTTGAAACCTCCCTTTTTCGCCAACATGGTAATGCAATAAAATGAAAAACTAGTCAAACAAAGAGAGAGAGAAAAAGCGATGATGAAGTAGCTATTGATTGTCATGTTGAATGGATGGATGGATGCATTTGAAACGTTGAATGGATGTATCGATATTAGACAAACATTGCGGGATGAAAGAATGAATCATGGCTTTCAATGCAACATGTTCATTTGCTCATCAACTACATGCTTTATTCTTTTTCTCTTTTTTAACTCGTTTTTCTCTTTCTCTTGAGTCCTGTATTAACATACTTTCTATAGTCTCTCGTTGTTCCTGAAAGAACTACTTTCCAACACATTATCCGTCTTCTTAACACCAACGTTGACGGTCGTGTCAAGATCCAAATTGCCTTGACTTCCATCAAGGGTGTTGGTCGTCGTTTCGCCAACATTGCCTGTAAGAAGGCTGATGTCGATCTCACCAAGAGAGCTGGTGAACTTTCTTCTGAAGAATTGGAACGTATTGTTACCATCCTTCAAAACCCTGCTCAATACAAGATCCCTAACTGGTTCCTTAACAGACAAAAGGATATTGTTGATGGCAAGTCCACTCAAGTTATCTCCAACGTTCTTGACACCAAGTACCGTGAAGATCTTGAACGTTTGAAGAAGATCCGTAACCACCGTGGTCTCCGTCACTACTGGGGTATCCGTGTCCGTGGTCAACACACCAAGACCACTGGTCGTCGTGGTCGTACTGTTGGTGTCTCCAAGAAGAAATAAGCTATTGTAAGTTTTTATATTGTTTGTATACATATATATTGACTTTACATAGTCATAGTTAGAGACATTTCTTGTTTAATGATTAAACTTTCTTTTAAAAAAAAACTATGTCTTTATTATTTATCATTGCTGTTAAACTAAAACTGCTGAAGCAGCTTGTCGAGCAAGTTCCAAAAGTTGATCAATCTCTTGTCTCAAATGGAACATTTCGTATTGTTTAGCTGGTGTTGTAACTGCTCTGGCACAGACTGCAGCTGCCGTCAAGTAGTCAACACGTACATTCATATCAATATCACCACTACATGAAAAAAAAGAGAGTATGAGTCTCTATCGGTCGTAGTGTTATACTTACGCAGCTCTTCCTAATGCTATATAACTATGAGCTGCTTCTTCGTATTTTTCATTTCTTCTATAATAATCAGCAAGTAAGCGAAGACGATCAAAAGAACATGGTTTACGGTTCAAAAACTCTTCGAGATAAGGTGGCGATTCCTATATATAATTAAGAATAAGGATCTACATTTTTCCTCCTTAGTTCTTACCTTGATCAAATCTTGTCCCATTTGGTTTTCTATAAACTTTTCGTACATGTAGAAATGGAAAGCCTTATCTCTATAGTTGAATACAGCATTTAGGATGTCTTTACGATGAGTTTCACGCTCATTGTTTTTCAAAACAACATCGCAAACAAGCTTGAACACAATGTCATAAAAGGGTTTCTTGGCTTTAAATAACAATGCTCTGGGATCATGAGGAGGACATCCTGCTTCAACAAAACCAGTTGTGTCATGGTGTGGGTCACGAGCCTTGATGCACTCAAGAGCTAAACGAGTACCATAAAGGTGGTTTCCTTGACTAGCAAATTCATCTGCAATTTCGGTTGCCTTGTCAGCAGGAATACTAGAGGCAATCTTGGTCAACATCATAAACGAATCGTTCAAAAGAGCTCTGGCTTGAAGGGTATTGGTAGCAGTACGGGCAGAATAGATTTGACTGGCTGCCTTATACAAAAGAACATCAGAAGCACCACAGAAGGAGCCACAGTGTTGAGTAAGGACGTCAACCACATAGGATGAATTATCGTAGCGATTGAAACTAAATTGGATCAAAGCAGACAATAAATCATGGGTAAGAGAACGACCTTCAGATGTGGTCAATAGAGTCTTGAGATCTTGTTGTAATAAGTGTTGTTGAGAGTCAGGCTTCATGAGTTGAACGACAGAAGAGATACCAGTTTCAATCAAGTAGATAAAGAAGGAAAGAGCATCTGCCAAGTAAGAGATTAATTCTCTCAAGTTATTGAAGGATCTCGCTTCAGGAGAATCTGTTGTCTTGGGGAACAAGTCAGGGTGTTGATCCATAAAGCTCATAAGGTTCTTGAGTCCATTCTGCGTATTTTTTAATTGATCAATAGAGACTGTGCTTGAATAGACCTTGTTGACATCTTGTTGAACCAATTGCTTTGTCCAGATGGGCTGAACAAGACGATAGATAAACAAAGCCAAACCATCGTGTCTACTGGTATATTGGTGTTCATTCATTTGATTCAAGAGGGAAGGCACTTGACCAAATCGATCCAACAAGACCTTAGCACCTTGAGCTACTGATGTTGCCACAGAATCGGGACTATAGAGCTTGACAGAGTTGGGCAAGACAGGCATATTGGATGAAATCAGATTGTAACAGAGAGTAGAGCAATTGACATAACCAAAATGACTAAAGAAATGCTCAAATTCAGGTAAACGATACACAATGTCATTTCCAGCCAAAGACAATAAATTAGAAAGCATATCAACAGGCCTTTGTTTGGCAAGCACATAGACACCAGAAGTCGTGAGTATAAAGAAGTAACGTGTAGGAGCATAGTAAGGTACGATAGTCATGTCATTGATGGTCTGTGTTCCTTCGGGTGATTCCGAAATAGAGAGTACCTTGCCATGAATATCAATTGTATCGTGGAATTCAGCCAGCGACATGTTGGAAGCAGGTGAGATACAGTTTGACAAGTTGCCCAAATCAGGAGAATAGATGATAATCTTGTCTTGTGTGGCACTAGCATGTTGGTTCTGGACAAACATAAAGAGTGCATTGTTATAAACGGGATGATGAATATTATCTGCTGTAGACATGCTCTTTTCTGGAGATCGAACATGTGTGATAACAAGGTTGTTAGGTGGAGCATCATATATCAAATGCTGTGATTCTGTGTGGTGACTGAAATAAATTCTTAGACCAGAATTAGTGATAGCAACAAGATGATAAGACGTAGATTCAAGTGCTGTTGTAGGCTGAATAGAGACAATCTTGAAGTCTTTGCCTGTGAGATAATGCGTGCTAGGACAAGCCATTTTAGCAGTCTGAAGGACATCTGTCTTTCTATAGACTGTGTTAAATGTGTATCCGTCATTGCCGAGATATGTAACATAAATTGATGAGCTGGCTGTGAGTTGATACAATACAGTGCCACTTTCATTGACTGCAAGTTGTACAATAGGATCTTTTGCAAATCCTCCAAACAAAAATGAAAGGCCACTTCCAGGTGTATGAATTTTCTTTGTACATTTACCAGTAAACCAACCTTCTTGACTCTACATCACAGTATGAGTTTGTCTATCGCAAATCAAATGGCACTTACTCTATAGTCCAACTCCCAAACATTGCCATCATCGCCTAGCATGAATATGCGACCTTGTTCTGTACCCACAATGGCATTTATATTAACGCCGGATGAGCTAGTTATCATGTCTGTTGCAAACACTTCAAGACCAGTGACGGAATTGTATTTAAGTGCAATGATTTTGATTTCTCTGACTGTAGAAATAATCAACAATTGCTTGATTTCTTCTTTAAACACTTGAGGTTTGGGTTTCACAAATCCAATACCAACAATTGCATCTTCTTCTTCATGGATAACTAGATCTCGACTAAAATACATTAATGACAGCTCTCTCTTTTAAGTATATTGCTACCTTTCAGCAAAATCCCATAAATAAAGTTGGTTTTTTACAACAAAGTAAGCTCTGTTTATAAAATTAGCGAATCCGGAAGGATTGTTTGGTTCAACTAGTAGTCGTTAGTTCATGAATAATTTGATATTATATCTATTTACATTGTTTTATAGCTTCAAGACCGGCATTAGGCATAGTAATACTCTTTTTTAATACGATTGGTTTGACTGGAGCGGCTTGAGCAGAAATATACTGAGGTGGGTCTATTGTCTTGTTTTAGTCATTTTTTATATTATCTTTTTTTTTTTTACCTGTAAAGGTTTTTCGTAAGTCTGGAAAGTTACGATCCAAAACACCTCTTATTTCGAGAGTTAAGGCTGCTTCACGAACAGTATTTGATGTCTTTTCAGGGCTCGTGTTTTCCATTATTTAGTTATGAAAAGAGAAAGAAAAAAAAGAAAAGGAAAAAGACGCGCTTAGTTAGCAGGACGCCTTCTGTTTGTCTTTCGCTTTTTTTTCACATTTTTTTTAATTGTCAGTCACAATTGAATTCGGTTGAACACATCAATGCATATACTCAATTACCAAAGAGCGTATCAAATCATTTAGTAAAAGATTAAGGCTGTACTTGAGGAGCTCTTTAAGAATTTTATTCTTGTTTTTTTTTCTCTTTTGTCTATGCATGTCTTGAAATAAAAAAAATAAAAAAATAAAAAGAAACAAGCAAAGACGCGAACACAAATAATACATAGCGGACTTTTTATACGTTTCTGCTTGAACGAAACTTCTCTCTCCTCCTCCCCCCCCCCTTCTTTTTTTTTTCCTCTCTTTCTCTTTTCAAACAGAATATGGCACCAAACCCAACTTCAGACTGGACAGAACTTCACGTAAGTTTAATACTTTATTCTCGGGACAAGACTGTTTATTGTTTTATTTGAACAATAGGACCGTTTTTATAGGTAAAAACTTTACTCAAGACAAGAGGGTTTCATCTCATTTTGTTCTAGAAAGCAAGAAGTATACTCTTTGTCTTGGAACCAAACAGACCTTTCCAAGTTTATGATAGCAGGTGCACAATATGGTGGACCTATAGGTAAAGAAGTAGATATAATGTATGCACAGTCTATTAATACATATTTGTATTTAGCCATGATTCGAGACGATAAAAAAGTGCTATTGTTACAGAAACAACAACCAATCAAACCAACTATTTACATGTATACAAGTGCTGGTAAATTGATCGAGCAAATCCAGGTAGATTTATAAATACATGAAAGAAAAAAAAGGCTGATAGAGACCAGTGGGACAAAGGACGCATTGTAGCATTAGGTTGGACAGATCAGGAACAACTTGTGGTTGTTATAGATGATGGATCTGTTAGATTGTATACGCTTCATGGAAATCATACACAATTCTCTTTAGGAAAGGTATGTCTCGATTGTCTTGAGAGCACGTATTTATTTGCTAGGATGCTAAAAACGACGGTATCATTGATTGTCAAATTTGGGGAGGAGGTCTAGTAGCCATGACTGGAAAATACCAACTTATTTCAGTCACTAATTTCGAAGAACCACAGCCAAAGCCATTAGCTGAATTAAGACTCGAAGAACCTTTGCACAGTTGGACTGTTGTCCCACCTCAATTTACTCTAAGTCGTCATGTAGAAGTATTGATTGCCACTGGCAGTACGATTTTGGTGGTTGACAGTAAAGAAGTGACAGATCAACATTTAAATCAAGGCCCTTTTACTAAAATGGTCGTCTCTCCTAATGGCAAATTCCTCGCCTTGTTCACATCAGATGGTAAACTATGGGTGGTGTCTACTGATTTCCAAAAGAACTTGTCTGAATATGCTACCAAATCAAAGATTGCACCCCAACAATTAGTATGGTGTGGTACTGATTCTGTTGTATTATATTGGGAAAAGATTGTATTGATGGTAGGTCCTTTTGGTGATTGGATAAAGTACACCTATGAGGACCCTATTTATCTTGCTTCAGAAATTGATGGTGTACGTATCATCAGCAACGATAAATGCGAATTATTACAAAAAGTACCAGGTAAAAAAAAAAGAAAAGAAAGAAAGAAAGTGCCTGTCAGTATTGACATTTTCGTAGCATGCACTGAAAAGATCTTCAAAATTGGTTCTACTGAACCACCTGCTATGCTTTTCGATGCATTGGATCATTACGAAGTAAGCCAGTCTTCCATTTGTTTTTTATAGCTAACGCGATGTAGCGTAAAAGTCCAAAGGCAGATGAAAATATCCGTAGCATCAAAGCAGAGTTAATTGATGCTGTGGATAGCTGTATTGAAGCTGCAGGCTTTGAATTCAATCATTACTATCAGCGTTCCCTTTTGAAAGCAGCTTCATTCGGTAAATGCTTCTTGGAAAATTATAATGCCAATAGTTTTGTGGACATGGCACAAAGTATTCGTGTTCTGAATGCTGTACGATATCACGATATTGGTATTCCTTTGACTTACGCACAGTACTGTATACAATCAATAGTGATTAAAATATTGACAACACATTAGATACAAACGCTCGAGTCCTGAAGTATTGATTGATCGCCTTATTAATCGTAATCATCATTTACTTGCTATTCGTATTGCTGAATACCTTAAACTTCGAACAGACAAGATTTTGATCCATTGGGCATGTGAAAAGATCAAGACAACGACTGAAGATGAAGATACTGTGTGCCGTACCATTGTTGAAAAACTTATCAAAACACCTGGTTTGTCTTATGCCGAAATTGCAAAGACCGCACACGATGCAGGCCAGACTCGTTTAGCTACAAAATTACTTGACTATGAACCAAGAGCTGCTGATCAAGTTCCCTTGCTGATTTCAATGCAAGAAGACGAAACAGCCTTGATCAAGGCCATTGAGAGTGGAGATACTGATTTGGTCTATTTGGTTATTTTCCACTTGAAGCGTAAATTACCCCTGGGTGAATTCTTTAGAATGATCAACAACAAACCTATGGCTTGCAATTTGCTTGAAGTGTATTGCAAAGAACAAGATACTGAGCTCTTGAAAGATTTCTACTATCAAGATGATCGAAGAGTTGATAGTGCTAATATTGTATTGTCTGAAGGCTTTAACGAGATGGTATGTTTCTATTTATGAATGCAATATATTGATTTTTAATGAACAGGATATTGCTGAGCGTATGAAAAAGCTTAAAATAGCCGGTAAAATTTACAATGAACATCGTGAATTAGCATTTGAAGCAAAGGTAACAAAAAAGAAGTCATATATATATATATGTGTGTGTGTGTGTATATAGACTTAGAACATCCATAGGCTGTAGATGAAGCAATCCGATTACTTCAGTTTCAACTCATACTTGAAAAAGATACCCAGCAGTCTTTCACCGGTCTTTCTACTAGTGAAACTATATATAAATGTACAACACTTGGTCAACACAATAAGGCTAGCAAGATTAAGACGGACTTTAAGATTCCAGACAAGAGGTAAACAGAAAAAGAAAAAAAAAAAGTAGGTTGTACTGACATTGATAGATTTTGGTGGATTAAACTTCGTGCTTTGGTGGAAGTCAGAGACTGGGAAAACCTAGAGAAACTTGCCAAGAGCAAGAAATCACCTATTGGCTATGAGGTATATATATTTATATTTAGAAAGTATTTATATTTATTCCATATTTCGTAGCCATTTGTTGAAGAATGCATTAAGGCTAGACAATATCAAGAAGCTTCAAAGTATATCTTGAAATGTGAGCCCCCTGTTCGACCTATGCTTTTTATTAAGATTGGTGCATTTAAAGAAGCAGGCGAGCAAGCCTATTTGAACAAGGATATTGAAGGATTAAGGTAAACAAACATCATCTAATCTGGCTCTAATTTAATGATTAGGGAGGTTCGAGCAAAATGTACAAATCATCTTGTTGCCCAAGAACTTGATTCACTTTTAGCACAGCTCAATGCTAAATAAAGATTCCGAATTTATCGGGTAATAATAATAATAATAATAATAAACTTCTTGGTACACTTTATTGGGAAAAAAAGGTGTCATACAATAAATTTCTCTACCCAAAAGTCAATGTTGATGTATTTATGTGAATATTATGTAAACTAAATGTTTATCACAACACGTTTGTTCAAGAATAAAAAAAAAAATCATGCTGTTACACTAACCAGAGTTTCCTGCAAAATAAGCCCTCCTGCTGATGTGTTGAGTCTTAAATGGTAAAAGTGACACCTGTTTCTTCACTTTCTTTTCTTCTTTTCTTCTTTATTATTTCTTAAAGTATGAACACTTTAGTCATAGTTTTGATATGTATAGTAGCTGCTTGTTTTGTTCATAGAGACAGCTACTTCAGTCAATTCTTTAAGGTCCTATTTCACCACTGGAGTAATATAGTCAAGGTAAGAAAATACGATATTTATATCATACTCATTCTTTGCCAAAGTCTATTTTATCTTTATCTCTATCAACAAAAGAACAATCAATATTCGAAGAAGAATTTAAATATTTGATTGTTACATCCTCTCTTTTCAATCAAACTCCACAGCTTGAGCAACCAGTCCATCATAAAGCAACAGAGTCTATACTCAGCGATATCAAAGCAAGACCCAAACAAGACAAATTTTCACAAAAAGATTTAATTGTCCTTATTGCTGGCATGAGTATCACCTGTGCTATATTAAGTGTGATATTAAGAAAGCACAATTTACTGTTACTCTTGTTTGGCTTGGTGATGGCCTATATGTCCTCTTGCTACTTTTCATATCGTCATTATGTATGTCATTTTGAATCAGAATGCTATTTAACCCTTTGTTATGTATATTAGAGACATATTCAGATCAGAAGAATTCATGTCTCAGCACTAGATTCTATGCACGAAATTATTGCATTGTCTAAAGAAAGCGACGCTCTCCTCATTCGTTTATTAAAGACATTTCATTCTCACCAACACGAGGAGCAACAACAAACATTCGGCACATTACTATCTTCTCATTTCGAGACATATATTGAAACTGTACAACAATTAAAGCCCTTGATTGATTCTCATAATTTATCTCGTCTAAGAGATATGTACAACATTAACAAAGAAATTCCGTCAATCTTGCTCGAATTTGAGTCTCATCAATATAGCATGGAAGATATTGACTTAATCTATTCAGTCATTGGTTGGAAAAGGCGGGAGTATTTACTATATTTACTGGCTTTAGATGTCATGTCAAACAATAGAGCAACACATTATGGAAAGAATTGGAGACAAGCTATTCAAGTCAACAAAGGTCTCGTAAATGAATACAATGAATTCAACAAAAAACTTCTTGATCTCTCTATGATGGTCGATAACGGTAAGTAATGCATGACTTGAGTCTTTCAAGCTAACGTTCATAAAACAATAGATCATCCAATGAAAGATGAACGCCCAAGATCTGTTTCTTCTGTTTCCACTTTGTCAGATGATACAACAGATGGCATGTCAGATGAAAGAACACTTACTTTGATGCATAGAGTATCTGCACTTGAAAAATACGTCGAAGATATACAAGCCGAACTGTTCTTATGCAAACAAGATACAAGATCATTAGCATCGGGTCGAGGTAAATATCAATTCTTTTGTATATGTATTAATCTTTTGTATAGTGTCTGTATTCAGCTTAGAGAGGATAAGCAAGCGCTTTAACCATATTGATGAAAACATGTCTAACCTAGCCAGTCAATGGGAAGAAGGCAAACAATCGTTAAACGTACTTTTAGAACATGAACAGCTCAAATTGAAAACTACACTTTCATCATTACCTTCGCCGCCCATCTCACCTATAAAAGAATCATCTAATAATCAAGAAGATCATGACACGAACTCATCATTAGCTGCTCAATTAAACCGATGCCGCAGTTTTAACGTCGGGAAGCGAAGACCACTCAGCCAAACTCGATTACAACGAGTTCAATCTCTCAAAACCAAAAATAGCAATAGACGATCAACTCTTCCCTCTAATCTATAGTTAGATAATATACCTTTTTGTAACATTGGAATATATATATATAGAATTAAATAGCTACACTTTAAAAACGCTTTGTTTGTTTATTTGAATTGAATGAAACAATGGCTCCCTCTATAGTTTTGGTTTTTTTTTTTCTTTTTCTGAAATTTTCATAGAATGAAGAAGATACGAAAAAGAATTTCCCGGGCAAAATTTGAAAATATAGCATATTTAGCATTGAACGTATTTAATATGATTACATTTTCTATGGTCTTTGCTGCTTCTATCACAAAAGCAAATCAAAGTCGCTTATCAGAAATCATTCAAGCTATTTATTGCACGTAAATATACGTAGGAAGTTTTATATACATACTCATGTAGTGTTAGGACAATAAGTTTCCTCTTAATCTTGAACGAGTTTCTCTCACTCCCATGGATGCATTTCTATTTTGGCTTCTTGAGTATTCATCGAGGTAAAGGTATACTTATGCTATTGTAAGTACATGAAATCAATTCGAGATGACATTGACAAATTTTGGGATAGCCTTGGATGCTTAGTCATATGTGATCTTGCATTTAATATCATTGTGACCATATTGGCATTTACTACAGGCTTTACACATCTTTTACTATCGCTTGTGCCTACAATACCACCACCCAATTGTTTTCTTGTGCATTGGCAAAATCACAATGATTTTTGGGCTGAAGGACTTGATTTAGCGATACCTCCTACCGTTCCTACTATTACCACAACTACATTTGAATCAAACGCTAACATGCTACATAACACTGTGCCTTTACTTCAATTTCCTCATCCATCTGCGTGGCATCCTCCGTCTTCTAAAATAGCATCTAATTCAGCGCATTCGTTTTTAACATCAACATTTAATATAGACTGTACACAATACAATGGTAATAATCATCATCTTCGTGTATCATATTAGTATAAGCAAAGCAACCAGGCTTTTATACCATCTCTTAAAATAAAGTGTGTTTATTCAAATGAATCAAGTACTTGATCAATGATGTACGTTTTTTTGTATACTAAACATGTCGGGTTCTCAAAAGCCTTGTTCTAAGGCCACAGGGGATTGTTTTTTTTTTGTCAACATATGTCATGACAGAAAGCAGCAAATTACGATTTTGTGAAAACCTTGAAAACCGTCGATCTATAGTAAGGGAAAAACAACGATTTTGCTTCAATTTCAAAAGTTTGTATGTTCCCTGATGTATATTTTGATATGACACATCTTTAAAAAAAATAGCAAATTTGAGTCGCCTTGAAAATGTTCTGGGCAAAAGGTGGCTTCAAATATGTGTCATGACTAGAATGTTTGAGGATGAATGCTTCCGTGACGATTTACAATTGTAGGCATAGAAAAGAAACTTGAAAAATAAGAGATTTGCATTTAAATTAAATTAGGTGCATTCAATGGCGTCATTGTATTTCTTACTGCAAATGTCAAAATGCTGTTATTAAAAGTTGTATTAAGGCAACGAAAGCTTTTTTTTTAGCATGAATTCCGTCTTGATCAATTGAAATCAACAGAACCTGCATAGATAAGTCTGTGCTTTTAAGTTAGTTATAATGAAATTTATCTTACTATTTTTTAGAGAATATCTTGGTAAATACATGTCGATATATTCCCTTAAGATACGTTGCTAGTACGTGTTGTAGTATTAACAGGCCTTTTTGTTTCTCTCTTGGTAGCTAAAAGAATTCTGAAACTATTTTGACAGAGATTTGTGAAACCGACAAACGATGTCCTGTTTCATAACAAACTATACAATGTCCCTGAGCAGTTTTGCTGTATTGCTTTCAACAATATCGCAACAGAAACTCTTCTTGTTATCAACTCCATCTACTGACAGGTATAATGCAATGAAGAATTTTCACTTGATTTATGTCGAGATTATATACTCAGAAAATATCAGATAAACAACATCATCATTTGGTCAATTTTCCAGCTGCTTCCAGAAGGTTGTGATACCATCATGATAAAAATCAAATCCCTATCTGTTTAATACTTTATACACGTTGATCAATAGCACACAATGAACGAATCACATGATATTATTGAACAAGCCAATGCCCTTTACTCCCTTTTTCTCTCTTCCTTTTCCCAACAAAATAATAAACAAAAATCAAATACGTAATAATATCGTCAATGCAGAATTTTTTTGAGTGCCGATATGTACCCTCCTTTTTTACTTAAGTTGAAACGCAGATTTTTTTTATTTATATCAAATGATACAACCACTTTTTATTTTTTGTTCTTTCTTTTTCTCTCTTTTGTTTTTTACATTTCTTTTTCTTTATTAACGTGTACATGGCTTCTTCAGATAACAAAAACTTGAGACTCTTGGTTGTCTCTAACAGATTGCCTGTAACTGTCAACAAGGACCAAAAGACAGGTGAATATGACTTCAAGATGTCTTCTGGTGGTTTGGTTGCTGCCCTTAGTGGTCTTAAGAAGATGATGTCCTTTACATGGATTGGTTGGCCAGGTAAATTAAATATGTCTTGATGATTAGATTACTTATAAAATGAATTAAGGCTTGGATGTTCCGAGTGAAGATAAAAAAGTCCTTGAAGAAAGATTATTGAATGAAACTTCTACTATGCCTGTCTTTGTTGATCATGAATTGGCTGATCTGCATTACAATGGTTTCTCTAACAGGTAAGAACACATGGATCACAACCCATCTAATTCAGTGTATCAGTATTCTCTGGCCTCTTTTCCACTATCACCCAGGAGAAATCTCTTTCAATGAAGAATGGTGGGAAGGCTACCAAAAAGTAAACCAGTTGTTTGCTGAAGCCATTGATAAGATTGTTCAAGATGGTGATCTTGTTTGGATTCAAGATTACCACTTGATGCTCTTGCCTGCCATGTTGAGAAAACTCACCAAGAAGAACATCAAGATTGGTTGGTTCTTGCACACACCTTTCCCCAGTAGTGAAATTTACAGGTAATTTTATTTTAGCGCATGATATATCTATTTTTGGGCCTATCTCTTACAGATCTTTGTGTTTCTAGAATCCTACCTGTTCGTAAAGAAATCTTATTGGGTGTTCTTGAGAGTGACCTTTTGGGTTTCCATACTTATGACTATGCTCGTCATTTCTTGTCCTCTTGTACACGTATCTTGGGTCTCTCTACTATGCCTAATGGTGTAGAGTTTGAAGGTCGATATATTCATGTTGGCACTTTCCCTATCGGTATTGATCCTGAAAAGTTCTCAGACGCACTCAAGGAAGATAAGATCCAAAACCGCATTCAACAACTCAAGAACAGATTCGGCGACTGCAAAGTGATTGTCGGTGTTGATCGTCTTGATTATATCAAGGGTGTACCTCAAAAGATGCATGCTATGGAAGTGTTCTTGAGTCAGCATCCTGAATGGGTAGGTAAGGTCGTACTTGTGCAATTGGCCATTCCTTCTCGTGAAGATGTGGAAGAATATCAGCAGTTGAGAAGCACTATCAATGAACTTGTGGGTCGTATCAACGGCCAATATGGTACTGTTGAATTTGTGCCTATTCACTTTATGCATCGTTCTATTCCTTTTGACGAACTGGTTGCTCTTTACGCGGCTGCTGATGTCTGCCTTGTTTCTTCTACTCGCGATGGTATGAACTTGGTATCCTATGAATACATTTCTTCTCAACAAGACAAACATGGCGTCTTGATCTTGTCTGAATTTGCTGGTGCTGCTCAATCCCTGAATGGTTCTATTATTGTCAACCCCTGGAACACAGAAGAACTCGCTAATGCTATTCATGAAGCCGTCACTATGCCAGAAGACATCCGTAAAGCCAACCATCAAAAGTTGTATCGTTATGTCACAAAATACACAGCTGCTTATTGGGGTGTTAGCTTCGTGAACGAATTAAGACGTGTCAGCGAAGAATTTGGTCAACGTATGTCTATTCCTCGACTCGACTCTTCTGCTGTCATTGCTAAAGCCAAGGCTGCCAATAAAAAGAAGCTTGTCTTGCTTGATTATGACGGTACACTTACCACTACACACAAATTACCTGAATTTGCGAAACCCTCTCAAACTGTCTTGGGTCACCTCAAGACACTTGCCTCTCAACCAGACACTTATGTCTACATCTTATCAGGTCGCTCTCGTCACCACTTGGACAGCTGGTTTGAATCCACAGGTGCCGGTCTCTCTGCTGAACATGGTTGCTTCTATAAACACCCTGCTAGTATTCGCGATAAAATCAATCCTGTTGCTGCTTCTACTGAAGGTAAACTCATCAAGGAAGAAGATAACAAGTGGTACTGTCTTGTAGAACAAGTCGATCCTAGCTGGAAAGAAACCATTCGTCCTCTCTTCCAACACTACACAGAACGTACACCTGGTTCTTTTATTGAAGAAAAGGAAATCAACTTGACTTGGCATTATAGAAACGCAGATCCTGAATTTGGTTCTTGGCAAGCTACAGAATTGCAAGTCAACTTGGAAAAGTTACTGAGTCATATGGCACTCTCCATTGTGCTTGGTAACAAGACTTTGGAACTTCGTCCTTCATCTATTGACAAGTCAACAGCTGTTCGTAATATTCTCAAGGATTTGGATCTTGCCAGTGTTGATTTCATTCTGTGTATTGGTGATGGCAAGACTGATGAAGTTGTGTTCTCTCTTTTGAACGAAATTCCTCAAGCCATCACAAGTACAGTGGGAAAGAAGCAGACTGAAGCTCATCATTATATCCCTGATGTGGAACAAGTTAACAGTCTTGTAGAAGCTCTTGGTCAAATTTAAATTGTAATAAAGAAACAATGCATCTATTATTTTTATTTTTACTGTCATCTCTAGAAAAAGTTTAATCGACTATAAAAAAAACAAGTGTCAACTAGGAAACTCTGATATCGAACATTTTACCTTATGCCGTTTTTTCCTTTAAAGTTCTTATTTAAGAGTTGAATGACTTTATAGACACTCAGTTTTATGTATTCAAGGTCAAGCACAGCTTCTTGTTCTTTTTGCTATTAAACAGCACATGAGTCCAGAGCTACACAGATTAACCTTACCTTCTCTAAAAGATCGTCCAATTTCAAATCAAGCTCTAAAATTGGTTTATCTCTACCCTTATAATGCAAAGAGATAATAAATGTACCAGTAACAGGGCATTGTATCATCATGAAAATATTCCCTTTGTGTTGATCTGGTATATCTGTGGCTACAATCACACCATCTCTTTCCAATTGTTGATGAGAGAACTTAAATATACCACTTGGTTTCTTTCTAAGACCCACAGAAGGTTTCTTGAGATAATCATTGGAGTCTGTTGATGGCTCAGAAGAAGAAGTTGTAGACCAAAATCCAAAGCGTCTTTGTTGGCTTGGTTCTTTGACATCCATAGTGACATGCCCACTTTGTGCCCTTACATTGTCTAGATAAGTTCTATAGGTATCTAGTTGATTTTCAAGGTATCGATTGTGGTCTTTGATGGTCTTGTAGACTTGAACAAGAGATTCAATTTCACTCATCACACGGCCCTTGAGATCGCCTAAATGGGTCAACTCTTGCTTAATCTCTTGTACCAATAGTGCATAACGGTCTTGTTGAGTCACAACGCCAGCGTTTTCTAGTTCATGCAACAAGGCCTGTGCCTTCATACCCTTGATCAGTATCTGCGTGTCTTTGGCAGACTCTGTTGCTGCCATAATATGCTTCAGATCGAGATTCTTGATAGTATGAGGTAAAGAACGTACGATTTGTACAAAGATAGATTTGGTTTCCATGTACAAAATATCGCTTTGTGTAATGCTTTGTTCTGAAGAGCTGAGTACCGTGTCTTGTTGAGCCATCATTGAACTGGCTTCCCAACGACTTTCCAAAGGCAATTGAACTGGGCGATTGACATTGCGTGGTACTAAACTAGGCACAATAGGACCTAGGTCTTCTAAAATAATGCGAAGATGATGCAAGGGTTCGGGTGCAAGTCTATCGATGTATTTTTTTAACAGGACATGCGTATTATACATTTCATTGGGTGTAATGTTGATACTAATATCTTTACGAGACAAGGCCATGTATTGATCCATTTCCAAAGATTCATAAAAGTCACTGACTTCACACAAGTCATTCAAGAACTTGTTGATGCGTTGCTTATTGTCTTCCACAAATGCATTGGTAGGGATCATGTAGGTTTCTTTGGCATAAGAAGGTTTGTTAGCAAGATTTTGCAACATTTTAGCAATCTAGAGAGTCAACTATTACGTTATTATTATTATTATTATTATTCTTACGAGAGTCAAGGTAGTTCTAGTGTTTTGTTCAGGATGAGACTCAATTAACATGTAGGCATGAGGTGTAACAATAGCAGGATTCAAAAATCTTAGGAAAAAGAACCCACCAATCAAGGAGAAAATAGACTCGTCTGAAGCATTAGGATACTTGCGCTTCGTCAGTGATCTGATCTGTTTACATATCCAGCGAATACCATCCGGAATATCGTTTAGAGAATCAATAATCACTTGCAGGTACTCATTAGCGATCTCGATTAACTGTCTTAAACGTGGCTCTATCTTGGCCTGGACTTCTGAGTTTAAAGCAGCTATTTCGGGCGTAACGCTCTTGCAAAAATCAGGTGGGCAGGTACCTTTTTCTTCCATTTCAGCCACTAGTTCATCATATACCTATTTGGTTGGGTCTAAATCTCGTTCTATTCTACGTGCACTCAGCTTACCTTTAATGGGTTAATTTGAAGATTCAGATCTCGTTTTTGTTCAATAAGTTGATTAATTTTGAGAGACAAGACGGACTTAAGATATGCTTGTCCAGGACCTCGACGAGTGTAGGTAGTGAGCATACGAGAAGCAGGTGTATTGGCTCTCAAAAGTGAACCAAACTCTTCTGCTGCTTCAAATTGAGCAGCAAGAACATTCTGAAGAGAGAATTGCATAAATAAGCATTTTTATTATTATCTAACTTGCCTGAAACATGGTCAAAAGTAGATTTTCTTCTCGGCTTTCATATTGATTCCCATAAAGCGTAAACATGACAGTCTGTAATAACATGTCAATTTCAGACAAGCTTACAAGTCGGCATAGAGTTGCAATATAATGAGGCTCCGTTTGCAATAGAAAGAACAAGTTGCTATACAGTTTTAATTTACGACTATCAAGTGTATTGCTTGTGCTTCCATCGTCTTGTTCTTCTGACGCATTCATAATCATTTCATTTGACTAAGGAAATGTCAGCATAAATAAGCTTACTGTATGCAATTACATCATCCAGTGCCATTCTATTCTGAATTAATAAGGCAATTCGTGAATCCAAGACTCGAACATCTCTTTCTAGCAAGAAATTATTTTTTGACTCTTTAGAAATCTTGTTCTTCAATTCACGCAAACTTTTTTGAGCTGCATTTCTTATTGTCAGTTTTGAATATATGTAAAATGGTTGATACTTACCTTGTGCTAAATCATCTTCAATTTCATTATCTTCTTCAGCGGCCATTGAATAAAATAAAGACACTGAATACTGTCGAGACGTTCTTTCTTTTTGCGTAGATCTTCTTCTGATATTAGCAGCTGCAGCAGTCATTGCTCTGCTGACAATCCCGCCGTTTGCGATGCCAAACGAGACAGCATTATTTTGTGTATTCATACTATTTATAAAAAAATAAAAATAAAGGAGAAAAAGAGCTCGTTACAAGTAAGCTTGTTTATTGTATTTAGAACTCATAGACACGTTTTTTTTAATGTGTGTTCTGAATCATCCACCATAATAAAACCATGCTTTTAATATGAGTTAATTATATTAGCCAAAGCTACGCTTACCTGGTGCAAATAAGCCCATTTTGAATAACACATGCTATACCCTCATACCAAGTATTGTACATAATATACTTGATTATAGACAGTGTCTAGCAAAACAGGTAAGCCATTTTTCTATCGTTTAAATACTTGCGAATGAACTGATCAATCCACACAACAGCAATACAAATCCAAAAGATTTTTTTAAACTCATAAATCCAACAGTAGATAACACACCAGGAATCCATGTTGACCATGTCATTGAGTTGGATAAACAATAAGCATCAATAAAAACCCACCAACCTACAGAAAACTACTCAAACATAAGTTTTTTTTTTTCTTTTTCTTTTTTTGCCCAAGATATACACACACAACTGCACCCGCTGTAAATGAAGTAACTGCTCTACTTTTGTGAGGATGTAACTGAAAAGGGTTGGGTATAACTATCACACTTGTTCGAAGGTCTCCATCATACAAATGAGGCATGGTAAGATATAATAAACACGAAAGGAAAAAAAAAGGGGGACAATTGTACACAAACTTTTTTTGTCAGGTATAGAAACCCATACATTCACGCATCTGTTTATTTCGTGATCTACTAATTTATTGACGAGCGGCAATTTCCTTAGCGGCAAGAGCAGCACGTTTAGCCATCTTGGCATTGGACTTGGGACCCATGATACCACCACCCCAGTGACGACGTTCTTCCTCCCACTTGGCAGTGAAGTTGGTGTTGACAGCAGAGACAACAGTAGCCAATTCAGCCTTATCAGCTTCAGAGACTTCAGTCAAGGCAATGGCAGTAGCAGTCTTCTTGTGCACAAGAGTACCGAGACGAGCCTTACCCTTAACAATACAGTATGGGACACCCATCTTACGACAGAGAGCGGGCAACCAAAGGACCAATTCAATGGGGTCAACATCATCAGCAATGATGACCAATTGAGCCTTCTTGGCTTCAATCAAAGCGGTGATGTGGTTGATACCGTACTTGACAACAACAGGCTTGTCAGTCTTGGCAACTTCCTTCTTTTCAGCCTTAGCGGCAGCAGCAGCACGGAGACGATCACGCTTTTCAGCCTTGGATTCAGGTCTGTACTTGTGCAACAACTTGAAGACTTGAGTGGCAGTGTTCTTGTCCAAGACATGAGTGAATTGGTTCAAAGCAGGAGGGACCTTGAGACGTTGGTAGATGATCTTCTTTTGACGTTGAAGACGAACGTATTGGGGCCACTTGACGAAACGAGAAACATCACGCTTGGGTTGAATGTCTTGACCAATGCCAAAGTTCTTGGGAGTCTTTTCAATCAAGGGGTTGGCAGTAGCCTTGGTGGTTTGCTTACCCTTGACGGGGTAAGGAGCGGGAGCGACCTTCTTACCGGTGGACTTCTTGGCGGGGGCCTACATAAACAATTATCTATAAGTATTTTTGTTCATCCATCCATCCATCCATCCATCCATCCATCCATCCACTCTCCCATCCATCTGTCTATCCATCCATTCATGTGCCTATCGTATACATACCATGCTAACAATCGGATGCACGAAAAAAGAGAGGGATTTCTTGTATATGTGCCTAATTCATTTTACTATATGCATACGCATGAAGCGACAATGCAAGAATAAAGACCGAAGTACCTACTTATTTCAACCAATAAAAATGGCGACATGTGACTACTATTCTCGACACTTACCGAGAAGTGCTTCAAAGTGAAAAGGACTTGCATGATGGGCTATATTTCTTTTTTCCGTGGCTACAACATATTAAAGCCTCGACACCTTCATGCTGCTACACTTTGTGACCATATACTTCCAAATCTATGGATGATAATTAACATAATGCTTATACAACTTAGCTCTAATACTGTCACAAAAATCAAGCTAAGTCGACAGAAATTCAATTCGTCACACTCACCGACTCAACGGATCGAGTGTGTTTTAATAAGGCAATTTATCTAAAAAACAGCTTGTCAATACATTGCTTATTCATGCAACAGAGACACCAGGCAAACAAATGCTTCAACTACCAAAAAGACAACAATGTCCACACGTCTTTGCCTTTTTCTTAAGCAGATATAGTATAGAGCCTGTTTATACGCACATATATACTTTAGATATCTACAGATCATGTCTACTAATATATAGAGCACTTTTGTGAAATTTATTTTTTGATCGAGGGAGATCCACGAGAGCTCGTGAAGATGAAAAAAAAAAAAAAGTTCATGAAGAATTTTTTGGAATGACCCAATGTAAGCCTGATCCAACTGAAATAAAGTGAGACCGTCTCTAGGTACAAATAAAAAAAAAAAAAAAAAAAAAAAAAAAAAAAAAAAAAAAAAAAAAAAAAAAAAAAAAAAAACGAGCTTACTAAGACGAAAAAGGCGACTCAATTTGAGTATTGCCCTCAAATCTGCATTCAAGGTTCATTGTATACCGTAATTAGTCGAAAAAAAGTCCTTTTTAGTAGATATTCAGTACTGAGTAACTATTTAGCAGTACCTTGCTCAGTGTGTAGTATAAAACTACAAAGCTTTTCTTAGTACATCTCTTGGATGCATTTATATGCATTTGATGAGTAACTATATCTTCCATAAGCCTCAAGATAACTTTGTTAGCAAAATTACTTGTATGAATTTCAATTCGATATTTAGTCTTTTAATTTACGGCAATACCAACAAAGATCACTTATTTAAATACTTGCAACTACAGTCTCTCAAAGCCATTTCAGCTATTCATGACGTTGATGCTGACAATAACTGTGGTTTTCGTGCGGTAAATCTTGGAGTCTTTAATAACTAGACAAACTAGAAACAGGTGAAAGATGACATGCTTGCTACATACATGAAGTACAAAGACACTCTGTACAAAGCCATTGTCACTTCTGAAGCCTCTGCCAAATATGAAGAGCAAAAGACGATCAATAGATTTCAGTCTAAAGCATTTTCTTGTCTTAGTAGCTCTGAATTATGGTTCTCTACCTTCACCTGCCCACAAATTGTAGCCTATGTTTATGAAAAGCCTGTTCTTGTATACAGCTACATTGAAAATATGCTTAAAAAAGGTGAAAAGAGGATTCATTGCAAATCTCAAATTTACTTCCCTTTAATCATTATAAAGCTCGTCAACACTGATCACCCCATTACACTCCTTTGCGTCTTTCTTCACTTCTATTATATTGAATTCAGCCGAACCCCAAAGGAAAAAACTTCAGAAATTCAAAAATTCAACACTCCAATGCTCAATATGGATCATAAACGCCTGAGAGCCTCGTTTCCTAGCTCATACAGTTCAAATGACTACTCAATTATGTTCTAGTCTATATTTTCTTCTATGAAAATCTACGAAAACTATCAATAGACTATATCCAACTATGCTTCCTTAAAATTCGCTTAATTCATGCAAGCAAAAAATTAAATGTCAGAAGAAAAAACACTGGCGTTGCATTTTGACAGTTTTCAAATGCAACGCCATATTTTTGATTGTCGAAGCTCTTATGCCGTGTAAATAATCCGTGTACCATGAACTCACTTTTTTTTTTTGTTTTTTCTTCTGTGTTGAACATTTTCGGGGCGAAGGAATCTACTTGTTTTGCGCAAGTGCGGGTAGTAGTCTGCGGACGCCCTAAGTAGAAGTGATAGGACCAGAGGTTGCTATATATTTCGAGGTTGTTCGTTTGTATAGACTATCATGAGTAGCGTATGCCTGAGTTATCGTATGTAAAGCAAGACAGGAGGACCGTGCCTCCAAATGCTCTATTTTAAAGAATCATACCTCAAGTCATGGAAAAGTCATTAAAGTATACTTTTACTCGTGTCTACACTCAGTGTCGTTGAAAACAAGCTTTTATCTTTGTGTCTAGAAAATAAAAGAATATTTTATATACTTTATTGAAAAAAAATTCGTTATTAAAAATTCCTTTCTTGTGGCCATAAAGTAATAGAATCAGTAAAACAGACTATTGAGATAACTATAAGCATAATCAAACAGAATGTCAACTCATGACCAATACTTCAAGAAGATGCTTATAATAATGCTTTAGACCATTTCGTAGAGTTGGTCAAAACCTGTGACGAAGACGAAGAAGAAAGGAACGAAGGTTGATTACCCTTTACGCTTTGATTGCAATTCATCTTGATCACTTTGTTCTTGATTGTTTTGAAGATCGAGGCTGGAAAAACTTGAGCTGATACATGGTGCTGGAATATGCACTTCAACACTCGAAGACTCCAAGAAGACATGTGTAACATAGAAGTCTTAGAAAGTGCTAAAAAACATATTTTTAGGAGCCATAGACAAAAGATGTACTTTCCTCTAACAAAATGTGAAATATCAACCCACTTGAATTTCTGAGCCAAATTCTAAGCTAGCATGTAATTTGCATTGAAATTGCATCAACTTCATAAATGATACAAATCATCGAAAAAGTATAGAATATCCATATATTCAACCGAATGCATATTCAATCAAATTCATTGAATTTTTTAAATTGTAAAAGCTACATTGTCATTTGCATAATCTAATAAAATTAATGGTATGTTGTCTTGAAAGAAACACTAATCATCAATGCACATGTATACACTTAACTCAAAGTGTCTTTTCTTGTTACTATATGGCATTTAAATTATTTTATCGATTTTCAAATTTATTGAGATATATATGTATATCTACGAGATTGACAACCACAACATCGGATAGACTACAAAGATGAAAACCCAACATACAATTATATTTGAAGCTATAATATGTCTGAAATCAGCACAAGTCTACCTCAAGTACAAAGCTTTAGAACTGAAAGTTACTCAAGGCCTGCTACTCATCATCAGATGTCATTTAATAGCAAGGAATAGCAAGGAATAGCAAAATAATGGAGAAAAAATATATGTGTTTTGGATTTTCGAAACTGTTTTGCTCCTCAACGTAATGGACTTAAAAAAAGACAACTCTTTGTTGATAATATTTGTAAATTTTATGCAAATTTTATGCAAATTTTATGCAAATTTTATGCAAATTTTATGCAAATTTTATGCAAATTTTTGATAACATCTTTCGTTTTTAATTTTTTTAATTTAATCTGATTCTTTTAAAGTTAAAGGTACTACAACGTAAGCGATAGAAAAAAAATTTCATCAAAAGATGAAAAATTCTTCACTCATTGAAGGAAAGTTTTGACCAAATCTTCAGTCAAGTATGAAAGATTTCCTCCATTGATGGAAGAAGAACGCAATCGATCACGCTGTGGTGAGAGTATATTTTTTCAGCTTAAAAATAATTGCTTTCCAGAAATGTTTGTTTGTTGACATAAATAGCATACTTGCGTATTGATATTAGTTTTGTCAAATTCATGGAAAAAAAATTTTTTTTCTTTGAACACATGGTTCAATGTGGCCTTTAGCTGTTTGAACTCAAACAATCAATAAGAATGACTATACTAAGCCAAAGTTGCTTTAAGAAAACAAGAGCAAAAGAGGAATAGAGAGGAGAATGCTGATCTAATGTTGCGTCTGGGCGTGGTTTTGTAGCCAGAGAACAAATAGAAAGATTTAGTTGGACGTTGAAAGGAGTAGATTGTTTGCGATAGCACATTACATAAAGGTGATTTGGGATAAAAGAAAATCTCTAGAGGTCCATTTGGTACTCCAATAAAGTACAGAGCGGACATTCTTGAGCGTTTTTATGAACTTGGTCAAGAACACTTTTGCATTCTCTAAAGCTACCTTGAGCAGTGTCTAAGGACGATGTTTGGCCTTGTAGAAGTCCCTTGATGCATGTTTGACGGTTTTTCTGAGAGAATTAGCCAAACTAATTAGGCAGTAGTTGACTAGGTCAGTCGGGCTGCCCTTCTCATGAATTGGGACTACTTGTGTGACTCATCAACAATGAGGCGTGTATGGCCAACGCCAACATAGATCAAAGATATGGAAAGTCAGGAAGCCACTAAAATTTGTGATGTATATACAGAAAATAAAGCTAGAGCCATGAATAATTACGTTAATAGCCGTAGATGTTAAAAACCTCTCGTGAATGTAATGGATTTACAAAAAAAATAGATATATATGTTCAAACTCCATTAACATTTATGCCGACTTACAAGTATGCCATTTGTGTACATAGAAAAATATTTCTCAGAAAAAAAATAAAAACCACTGCTTTAAGATAAATCAAGAATATTTTTTGTGAAAAAAAAATAAAAAAAGAAAAAATTTTCTAATTTTCTGCTTGAAATCTAAAAAAAAAAAGCTTGTTTTTCAATTTTTCAGTTTTAAATAAATAAACGAGTCTACCAGATAATGATCTTACTGCTTTATTCTAGAAGATAGATTACTGGCTGGTAGACTCGTTTTTTATTTTTAAACAGAAAAATTAAAAAACAAGCTTTTTTTTAAAAAACTTTAAGCAGAGAAATAAGAAATTCCTTTCTTTTTTATTTTTTGTCATTGCAGAAAATATTCTTGATTTATTTTAAAGTAGTGGTTTTTATTATTTTTCAAAAAATATTTTTTTGAGTACGAAAATGGCATACTTGTAATTTCGGCATACCTGTTGGTATTTCTGTTATTTTTGAAATGCTTTTTTTTTTTGTAAGTCTATCATAATGATCATAAAGGCCTGAGGCACACAATTCTTCCCATAGTTTTTTTCATTGCTCTAGCTACTTTTTTTAGAGATATAAGTGCCTACATTGTGGTGTATGGTTGCAATGGTTGCTATGGTTGCTATGATGCTATGATTGCTATACTCTATTTGGCTTCGGGCTCACAAGTCAACTACACCCTTTTCTTGGACATATTTTAGCAGACTCTAATCAAGCAAGCGTCAGATGAAAATTTAATTTATAAAGCAACTGTCAGCCGTCGACGACGTCTTCACTTCCCAAATGACAACTTCAGTAATTTGAACTCGTTCTTAAATCCTTTTAATTATCAATTTTTTTACCAGATTTAACCTTACAGAATAAACACAATAGCCATAGACGCCATAGCAACCGCCATAACAACCACCATAGGGATCATAGTAGCCATACACAACAGTATAAGCGATTGCATTTTTCCATTAGTGAAATAAATCTTCCATATTTGAATAAAGATTTGGTCAAGATTTTTCATCTCCAAATGCATAATTCTTCCACTTTTGATGAAAAACTTTTTCTATCGCTTACGCTGTAGTAATATCTCTACAAAAAAAGTAGCTAGTGTGATAAACACTACAATTAAAAAGACAAAATAAAGTCAATCAGAACCGAAAACGGCCAAAAGAAAGTTGTTCTTTATTACACTCTGTTATTTCTCTCCATCTATATAAAATATAGCATCCCTTGAAGGAAATTAATATCTTTTCATGAATTCCATTGAATGCAATCGTTGGTGTCTTTACGGATGAGGGGCGCATAGATCCCCTACTGTTTAGTTTGTAGTGATAATCAATCTGATGGTAAATAAAGAGACTGCATAATTTGAAGTACAGATTCATGGTTCACTCCTGAATACTCCTGCAGCCCATTACGGTGCAAAGTCACTCTAAATCATAGTCATGTAGATAGCCGTGTATACAACAGCTAGAGCAATGAAAAAAACTATGGGAAGAATTGTGTGCCTCAGGCCTTTATGATCATTATGATAGACTTACAAAAAAAAAAAAGCATTTCAAAAATAACAGAAATACCAACAGGTATGCCGAAATTACAAGTATGCCATTTTCGTACTCAAAAAAATATTTTTTGAAAAATAATAAAAACCACTACTTTAAAATAAATCAAGAATATTTTCTGCAATGACAAAAAATAAAAAAGAAAGGAATTTCTTATTTCTCTGCTTAAAGTTTTTTAAAAAAAAGCTTGTTTTTTAATTTTTCTGTTTAAAAATAAAAAACGAGTCTACCAGCCAGTAATCTATCTTCTAGAATAAAGCAGTAAGATCATTATCTGGTAGACTCGTTTATTTATTTAAAACTGAAAAATTGAAAAACAAGCTTTTTTTTTTTAGATTTCAAGCAGAAAATTAGAAAATTTTTTCTTTTTTTATTTTTTTTTCACAAAAAATATTCTTGATTTATCTTAAAGCAGTGGTTTTTATTTTTTTTCTGAGAAATATTTTTCTATGTACACAAATGGCATACTTGTAAGTCGGCATAAATGTTAATGGAGTTTGAACATATATATCTATTTTTTTTGTAAATCCATTACATTCACGAGAGGTTTTTAACATCTACGGCTATTAACGTAATTATTCATGGCTCTAGCTTTATTTTCTGTATATACATCACAAATTTTAGTGGCTTCCTGACTTTCCATATCTTTGATCTATGTTGGCGTTGGCCATACACGCCTCATTGTTGATGAGTCACACAAGTAGTCCCAATTCATGAGAAGGGCAGCCCGACTGACCTAGTCAACTACTGCCTAATTAGTTTGGCTAATTCTCTCAGAAAAACCGTCAAACATGCATCAAGGGACTTCTACAAGGCCAAACATCGTCCTTAGACACTGCTCAAGGTAGCTTTAGAGAATGCAAAAGTGTTCTTGACCAAGTTCATAAAAACGCTCAAGAATGTCCGCTCTGTACTTTATTGGAGTACCAAATGGACCTCTAGAGATTTTCTTTTATCCCAAATCACCTTTATGTAATGTGCTATCGCAAACAATCTACTCCTTTCAACGTCCAACTAAATCTTTCTATTTGTTCTCTGGCTACAAAACCACGCCCAGACGCAACATTAGATCAGCATTCTCCTCTCTATTCCTCTTTTGCTCTTGTTTTCTTAAAGCAACTTTGGCTTAGTATAGTCATTCTTATTGATTGTTTGAGTTCAAACAGCTAAAGGCCACATTGAACCATGTGTTCAAAGAAAAAAAATTTTTTTTCCATGAATTTGACAAAACTAATATCAATACGCAAGTATGCTATTTATGTCAACAAACAAACATTTCTGGAAAGCAATTATTTTTAAGCTGAAAAAATATACTCTCACCACAGCGTGATCGATTGCGTTCTTCTTCCATCAATGGAGGAAATCTTTCATACTTGACTGAAGATTTGGTCAAAACTTTCCTTCAATGAGTGAAGAATTTTTCATCTTTTGATGAAATTTTTTTTCTATCGCTTACGTTGTAGTACCTTTAACTTTAAAAGAATCAGATTAAATTAAAAAAATTAAAAACGAAAGATGTTATCAAAAATTTGCATAAAATTTGCATAAAATTTGCATAAAATTTGCATAAAATTTGCATAAAATTTGCATAAAATTTACAAATATTATCAACAAAGAGTTGTCTTTTTTTAAGTCCATTACGTTGAGGAGCAAAACAGTTTCGAAAATCCAAAACACATATATTTTTTCTCCATTATTTTGCTATTCCTTGCTATTCCTTGCTATTAAATGACATCTGATGATGAGTAGCAGGCCTTGAGTAACTTTCAGTTCTAAAGCTTTGTACTTGAGGTAGACTTGTGCTGATTTCAGACATATTATAGCTTCAAATATAATTGTATGTTGGGTTTTCATCTTTGTAGTCTATCCGATGTTGTGGTTGTCAATCTCGTAGATATACATATATATCTCAATAAATTTGAAAATCGATAAAATAATTTAAATGCCATATAGTAACAAGAAAAGACACTTTGAGTTAAGTGTATACATGTGCATTGATGATTAGTGTTTCTTTCAAGACAACATACCATTAATTTTATTAGATTATGCAAATGACAATGTAGCTTTTACAATTTAAAAAATTCAATGAATTTGATTGAATATGCATTCGGTTGAATATATGGATATTCTATACTTTTTCGATGATTTGTATCATTTATGAAGTTGATGCAATTTCAATGCAAATTACATGCTAGCTTAGAATTTGGCTCAGAAATTCAAGTGGGTTGATATTTCACATTTTGTTAGAGGAAAGTACATCTTTTGTCTATGGCTCCTAAAAATATGTTTTTTAGCACTTTCTAAGACTTCTATGTTACACATGTCTTCTTGGAGTCTTCGAGTGTTGAAGTGCATATTCCAGCACCATGTATCAGCTCAAGTTTTTCCAGCCTCGATCTTCAAAACAATCAAGAACAAAGTGATCAAGATGAATTGCAATCAAAGCGTAAAGGGTAATCAACCTTCGTTCCTTTCTTCTTCGTCTTCGTCACAGGTTTTGACCAACTCTACGAAATGGTCTAAAGCATTATTATAAGCATCTTCTTGAAGTATTGGTCATGAGTTGACATTCTGTTTGATTATGCTTATAGTTATCTCAATAGTCTGTTTTACTGATTCTATTACTTTATGGCCACAAGAAAGGAATTTTTAATAACGAATTTTTTTTCAATAAAGTATATAAAATATTCTTTTATTTTCTAGACACAAAGATAAAAGCTTGTTTTCAACGACACTGAGTGTAGACACGAGTAAAAGTATACTTTAATGACTTTTCCATGACTTGAGGTATGATTCTTTAAAATAGAGCATTTGGAGGCACGGTCCTCCTGTCTTGCTTTACATACGATAACTCAGGCATACGCTACTCATGATAGTCTATACAAACGAACAACCTCGAAATATATAGCAACCTCTGGTCCTATCACTTCTACTTAGGGCGTCCGCAGACTACTACCCGCACTTGCGCAAAACAAGTAGATTCCTTCGCCCCGAAAATGTTCAACACAGAAGAAAAAACAAAAAAAAAAGTGAGTTCATGGTACACGGATTATTTACACGGCATAAGAGCTTCGACAATCAAAAATATGGCGTTGCATTTGAAAACTGTCAAAATGCAACGCCAGTGTTTTTTCTTCTGACATTTAATTTTTTGCTTGCATGAATTAAGCGAATTTTAAGGAAGCATAGTTGGATATAGTCTATTGATAGTTTTCGTAGATTTTCATAGAAGAAAATATAGACTAGAACATAATTGAGTAGTCATTTGAACTGTATGAGCTAGGAAACGAGGCTCTCAGGCGTTTATGATCCATATTGAGCATTGGAGTGTTGAATTTTTGAATTTCTGAAGTTTTTTCCTTTGGGGTTCGGCTGAATTCAATATAATAGAAGTGAAGAAAGACGCAAAGGAGTGTAATGGGGTGATCAGTGTTGACGAGCTTTATAATGATTAAAGGGAAGTAAATTTGAGATTTGCAATGAATCCTCTTTTCACCTTTTTTAAGCATATTTTCAATGTAGCTGTATACAAGAACAGGCTTTTCATAAACATAGGCTACAATTTGTGGGCAGGTGAAGGTAGAGAACCATAATTCAGAGCTACTAAGACAAGAAAATGCTTTAGACTGAAATCTATTGATCGTCTTTTGCTCTTCATATTTGGCAGAGGCTTCAGAAGTGACAATGGCTTTGTACAGAGTGTCTTTGTACTTCATGTATGTAGCAAGCATGTCATCTTTCACCTGTTTCTAGTTTGTCTAGTTATTAAAGACTCCAAGATTTACCGCACGAAAACCACAGTTATTGTCAGCATCAACGTCATGAATAGCTGAAATGGCTTTGAGAGACTGTAGTTGCAAGTATTTAAATAAGTGATCTTTGTTGGTATTGCCGTAAATTAAAAGACTAAATATCGAATTGAAATTCATACAAGTAATTTTGCTAACAAAGTTATCTTGAGGCTTATGGAAGATATAGTTACTCATCAAATGCATATAAATGCATCCAAGAGATGTACTAAGAAAAGCTTTGTAGTTTTATACTACACACTGAGCAAGGTACTGCTAAATAGTTACTCAGTACTGAATATCTACTAAAAAGGACTTTTTTTCGACTAATTACGGTATACAATGAACCTTGAATGCAGATTTGAGGGCAATACTCAAATTGAGTCGCCTTTTTCGTCTTAGTAAGCTCGTTTTTTTTTTTTTTTTTTTTTTTTTTTTTTTTTTTTTTTTTTTTTTTTTTTTTTTTTTTTTTTTTATTTGTACCTAGAGACGGTCTCACTTTATTTCAGTTGGATCAGGCTTACATTGGGTCATTCCAAAAAATTCTTCATGAACTTTTTTTTTTTTTCATCTTCACGAGCTCTCGTGGATCTCCCTCGATCAAAAAATAAATTTCACAAAAGTGCTCTATATATTAGTAGACATGATCTGTAGATATCTAAAGTATATATGTGCGTATAAACAGGCTCTATACTATCTTTGATGTTTTTTATTATAAAAATAAGCCTTCTGCATGTCATTAGTTCATTCATATGTTTTTACTGTCCTTCTGCTCAAGTATAGCCGCACATCGATAATACCTTGATAGTGTCGGTTGTAATGATTTTGGAGAAATGAGCTTCGATCTATCTATGACTCTTACGAATTTTGTTCATATGATGTTATAATTGCACAGGACTATATAAGTCTCATGACTGACATGCTTGAATACGTGCCTAATCTCGCTACTATTGATACACAAACATTCTCAGAGATTTGGCTTACACTCATACAAGCGCGGTGTATGGGCCAATTGAAGCATTTGGCATATGTTCCAGGCCCTCCAAGATAAAAGGAGACCGAATTTTATCGTACTATGTCTATAGCTTTGTCAAACACATTACTTTCAGTAGAAGTTACTGATAGTGCTGATAAGGGATCTTGTCTGGTGCACAGAGGACATTTAAATGAAGAAAGTGATGAAGAATATAGTTATCGCAAGAGGCGTTTTCTTACGTTATATGCGAATGAAGACTCCCTAATCTAAAATGTGTTAGCGTTCAATTAATGAGAACATACTACAAGTTTTTCAGGAACTTTAGAAAAATGAAGGTTTTGAAGGAAGTGGAATTAGAGAAAAGCTCTGAAGCTACATTCAAAGATATAAGGGATGTTGTTGATGCATGTCTTCATTTAAAGACTTTAAAAGCAAGGGCGAATTATTCCAAGATCAGGCAATTGATCAAACCAGAAGAACTATCAATGCTTGCTCCGCATGCTGGTCTGGAAACATTTTAGTTCTATCGTTTGTCTTTTTCAGATGACTTAATCCTGTATTGTATCAATAAGTTCCCTTACTTAAAAGAAATCAGTATCGCTTGTATTTTACATGGGAAACTTCAACAAACGTCCTACAAAGGCTCACCGAATACATATCTCGTACTGGCTCGTTTAAATTGTCTTGTTTCGAGCTAAAGGAGATGCAACATTTCATACTTACTTGTTTCGAAACAATGACGGATAGTTTTCTTTCTGTCTCTGTGGATGTCAAGCCTAAAGAAGCTCAAACAACCGACTTGACTTACAAAAGAAACTCTAAGAAACCAAACCATCTTTCTGTTATTATGCCAGAAACTAAGGCGTATCAACTTGTGGACTATGCCGACTTTGCCAATGATTTAACAATCCGGCTTGTTATGCTTGATGAAATTTACGCTCTATGCTTACCTATTGAAGATGCTTAACCAACCGAAAAACATAGATACTGCATCAAAGATGCTTTTGCCACATGCTCTCAACTGGAAAAACTCAGTCTAAATTATTTCGAATGTTACGACTGCGATTGTGAACCTAGAACGAATACGTCTATCGCCAAACTCAAGCTTGAACATTGTGTTATTTATTCCCCCACTTTTTTTGAATCGGATATCTGCTCAATTGCCAGATTTCAGAAAACTGAATATAGAGAATCTTACAAAAAATCGTAGAAACAGAGCTTTTACTCATTTTGATGTGTATGCCTTTTAGCTCACTTAATCATCTGAGGATCTATGTCGAATCAAAATTCCTTCACAAAAGCAAAGGGATATTTTACTTGAAATTGGTCAGGGATGATAAAGAGGAATACCTCAAGGGTGAAAACAAAAGCTTGTCCAAAATAGAAGCTAGCGAATACGAATTGTATCTTGAAAGACACATAAACCCAAAGCCAAAACGAGTGCCTATCGAACCCACCCCAATCAAGACTAAGGATGGCCCTTTTTGGCCTAAGCTCAGACAGGAATGGGGAATAATAGAAGAAAAGTTTCTCACGTTTAATATAAAATGTAAGAAACTTAATACTTTACAGCTCGAAGATACATTTTTGAGAGACTGTTTCTGTACATTAATATAGACGATGAACACTATAAATCGTGTAGAATAAAAGTTTGGATTATTTATTAAAAGAAAATAAAAAAAAAGAAGAACTAGTAATTGGTGTGATCACCTTCAGCATCAATCATTGCTTGGCATCGGCTTTTCATGCTTCCGACCAAGCGTGTAGCGTTTTCTTGGCTGAAGTTCTCCCATTCTTGTCGAAGTATCGACTTGAAGTTTTCGATAGTGTAGACCTCAAATTTTCTGTTGTTCACAAGCTTATCAAGAGCATTCCAAATATACTCTATGGGGCTCAGATCAGGGCTTTAAGTAGACCAGCACTCAAAGCATCTAATCTGATGAGTATTCTCCTACCATCGAGCATAGGCTCCCCCGTGGCAAGTGGCATCATCTTCTTACAAGGCAAAATCCCTATCTTGAATTGCGGTGAGCTCTATTAACCAACGATGAAATATTTGAGCCAAGATACTGACATATATATCCGGGTTAACGGAGTCTTCTTTAATAATAGCCAAAGGCTCGAAACCAACCCAAAAGCGCCCTCAGATCATAACACCACCATCTCCTTATTTTACTTTTGAGACGGTGTGAGCCTCCTCATATTGCTCACCAACCTTTCAAAGCACTCTTCTGTCTGAATTGCTAGAAAGACGAAATTTTAACTCATCTGACCAGATGATATTATGCCATTGATCATCTGTCCAGTCGATCTTGCTGCTGGCGCAGCGAAGTCTTTTCTTTCTCTTCTGTTCAGAGAGGCGAGGCTTCTTTATTGTTACAAACGATTGGAAGCTCATTCAATGAACAGCTGAGACTACAGTGTCTCTATGAATATCGATGCTCGTTACTGCAAGTTCTTCCTTCCATTTGTTGTAGGAAGCAAAGAGATTCTTCCCGAATGATACGACCAAGGTATCTCTCATCCCTCTCATTAGCCTTGTAAGGCTTCACGGTTGGTTTGGCAGGAAGAGAGCTGCCAGTTTGCTCAATCCCTTTCGATGATGCTTCTGACAGTTGACAAAGGCAATTTCACTCAATATTTTTCCTCATGGTTAATACAGGACATTTCCCGGTGTTGAATAGCCAATAGGCAAACACATAATATTAAGCAGTTAAGGAACAAAAACAAATCAAAAACTCCCTTTGTTGTATTTGGAAGCGGTATGTTTAACAAGGATATGGTAAAGCTGAAAGGCGTACGTTGTAGTGCTATCAAAATCCTATGGAGGTGCCTTAAAAAAGAGAAGCTGCTATTTGTTCCTATCTATGAATACCTCACTTCTAAGATATGTAACGCTTGTAGAACTAAGTCAATGTTAGATCACCCTGATTTCAAGTACCATAATGTACTTGTCTATACAACTTGCCATACACTTTGGCAAAGAGACGTTAGCGCAGCAAAAAAAAAAAAAAAAAAAAAAAAAAAACATAAATTCTGGAGGTGTTCAGAAGGAGCAACTTATAGACTTCATATGTTCCAATCGCTGTAATAAACATGGTTTCCATCGTACGAATTTTGATTGTATTACAGGTAAATGTAAAATCGAATTAAAAAACAACCAGATGTAAAAGCAAAATTCATGCGGCTGTTGTAGAATACAATCATAAGCTTCAAAGCATTTTTATTAGAATTCTCACTATAGACTTGTTCCATTGTGAATGAATTCACGTACTATTTTTGTTTTTCTAATGACCTACGCATATCTTATCTGACAACATCTGTTTGTTTATTATTACTAGCTTAAGCTGATTCACATAAAGCCGGCATCATAAAAAAAAGTCTATGCATGCATCTTGTTTTATCGCAAAAAGAGAAAAAAAAACGTTTTATTGAATCAATCACGGTCTCTTGAATAATTTCTACTACGTCTGTCATCTCTAGAAGGAGACCTAGAGCGATAACGTCTACTATAATCAGGACTTCTTCTTCTGTATCTATCATCATCATAATAACGACGTCTTGAACTACGTTCATAGTCATCGTATTCGTCTCTACTGCTACGTTCTCTGCTACTGCGATCATATCTACTACCACGATCATCTCTACCGCGACCCTTTACTGGACTCCTTGATCTGTAACGATCTCTGCTTGAATGACGATGATACCGATCATCTTCTCTTTCCTCCTCTCTTTTTCAAAAAAAAAAAAAATAAGATTAGATAACAATAGCATTTTTCTATTCATGTACCTAGCTGCAGGTTGGTCTTGGTGTTTCTTTTCTCGATCGTAATCTTGCAACTTCTTTTCCAAATCTCTTGCAATAGGCACAGGAATACGAGGTAACATAGTACCTTGAAACTTAGGTTCAGTGATCAACATGCGACATAATTTGCCAATGGTGACTTTGGTTGGGTTTTGTCCACTTGAGATTTGGACCACTTCTTCATCTTCAAGGTAGTATTGGAACCAATCCCAGAGTTGAGCAGGTGCGCATACATAACGCAAATACAAGAATCCAATAGCACGAATATATCTAGTTTGTCATAAGTTATGTCTAAGAGCAACTCTGTTTACTTACGGTGAATCAACATGATCAATCAAGTTTTCGATTTGTTTGATGGTCAATTTAAGTGTCCACATTTTAAACAAGCAACAAAAGGCTGTGGAGGGCTGAGTGCCTTTAACAAAGGGTGCTTTTTAAAATAAAAGAAATAGGTTAATGGAACATAAGGCAAGTACAACATAGAGACATACTACTCACATAACACATAGACTATAAGAACAATACAAAACAAAAGAATAGGATGAGTATACATACAAATAAACAAAACAAAACAAAAAACTCACCTTCATTATAGATTTCATCCACGATTTCATGAAAGGTCTTTTTATTACTATAACAAGTCAATATAGATTCGGAGACGCGCTCAAGACTTACTATAAAGATCGAAAATAAGGTGAAGAAAGAATATTTTGATAGATAATAGCATTTAGATTCATGGTAGTTTCATTACCCCATGTCTCCAATGTATTATTTGCTTTCTTGTTGTTTGATTTTTTAGGTTCCATAATGACAAGAAAAAAAAATAGAAAGAGAGAAAGAAAAAGAAACAAGAAAACTAATCTTTTATATCTAATCTTCATAAATCAATTTCCGATCTGACGGGGGGCTGTTTTATTCTCTTTTTTCAATGAATCAATTTCAGAGTTGGATAGAGACGCAAGGCATTATCACTTATGGTGTACAAGTTAAACACACAGATTATGCAGGCTACGGTCTATTCTCTAAAGAAACAATCGATGCAACAGAACCCAAGACTGTTGTAAGCATCCCTTCTGATTTGATACTCACTTCTTCTAAAGCACTTCAAGTCCATACTGAATTTAAAGACGCTGTATTTGAGTTTTATGGTCAACAATATCAAAACTCAAACCAATTAGAGGAAACCATTCTCTCTCCCGAGAATGAGCACCATGTACTCTGTCTTTTTCTTGTCTACTGTCAATACATCAACCAAGATACTCGATGGAAACCTTATTTTGATATTCTCCCCACCCTCTCTTTTTTCCAAGACCATCATGTCCTGTTCAATCCAGCCTGTGTTCAAGGCACCAGTCTAGAGAATGCAACACGGGCCAAACTAACCAGTTTAAAGACACAAGTACAGGCATGGAATACATCCAATATCCATTGGCTATCTCGTGTTCAATTGGACATGTATCTCTGGGCAGATTGTATTTTTTGGTCTCGTGTAGTGGGTATTGGTGGCGACATGTCTGGCCTAAGCAAACATCAGATGGCTATGATTCCTTACTTTGACTTTGCCAATCATTCAGACCAACATGCCAATATACGCTGGCAACTGGTCTCTACTGGTCTTGAGCTTGTCACCAGTGAAGAACACATTCCACAAGACCAAGAATTGTTTCTATCATATGGGTCTAAATCAAACCAAGAACTTTTGTTTCTTCATGGTTTTTGTGTTCCAGATAACTCTGAATCGTCTGTGATTACTTTGCCACTCTTGCCCTTTTTGGATCCAGCCCATGATCAATACAAAATTGAATGGTTAATACAAATGGGTGTCAAACCTATTTTAAAGTTATCAGCTATTGATCAGCACAATTTTGCTGGATGGGATGAGGCATCAGTGGCTGTGATGTACCTTGTGGTCTTGGATCAAGAGGACATTGAATTTAAACAAGGACTTTTAGTGAGAGATACACCCATTTTGTCCTTATCTGATCTAAAGACAACAGTAGAATCATTAGAGCTATATCCTGTCATTCAGCTCCGTGCCATTGTGCTCTTATTAGATGCTCTTGAGTATCAATACACGCAAAACAAACAATACCAAATGACGGATGAATCGCCTGTTTCAAAACAAGCTTCTATCTATAGACATGAAGAACAAGTGTTATTGAATCAATCCATGAATGCTTTGACTGTCTTAAGAGACCAACTCATGAAGAATACCACAGTCATATCTTTTCTAAAAGCAAATGCATAAATTTGTATTGGAAATAAAATATGATTTCTATTATAAAACTTTTTTTTTTTTTTGTGAAAAAAGAAAAAAAAAGGTCTTGTATTTGTACTAGATTGGAGATATTATATAAAGAAAAAGGAGAGGTGGTATTGAATTAATAGAAAAATAATGACATGGATGGTGTATTTCTTTTTATCGACATTGCCAAAGCTTAATTGTTTGGTCTACACTGCCTGTTGCAACAACAGGACTAATATGACAATAGCTAACATAAAAGTAAGAATCAAAGCATAGAACACATATCTACCTACGCTATGCATGTCACAAAGTGAGAATGAGCTTCTATTGTCTTTTGACATCGACCTGTTTTCAAATCCCAAATCTTGATTGTCTTGTCATCTGAAGCACTGAGCAAATACTTGCCATTTGGATGAACAACTAAGCCTCTAACCCAGTTATCATGTCCAATCTATACAGAGACTAAGCTCATATGTTACATGCAACGTTGTTTACCATTGTGTGTAATAATTGTCCATTTGAATTCCATAATTTGATTGTCTTGTCTCTTGATGCTGTTAAAATGTATTGTCCTGGCATAGGATCTTTTTGTTTGTTCTATCAAAAAGAGGTTAATAAAATGCATAGAGGCATAGAATAACAACTTGCCTCATCGCCAATTAATTCTTGAATATAAGGGTATGAATTGACAGGTACAAAAATAGCACATTCAACAACATGTTCATGGCCTCGAAATTCCATTTTTGCTTCTCCTGATTGAGTATCCCAAAGTCTAGCTGTCTGTTTACAGAGATAAGCGAGTTTGAAATAAGATGGACAACTTACTTGATCATTCGACGCAGAAACCAAGTATTTACCATCTTCACTGGGTTTAACTGTTCTTACCCAATCCAGATGTCCAACTAGTGTCTTAATACAATAACTAATGAGTGTCAGTAAATATATCTTTTTTCTAATGACCCTTTACCCTGATGCAGCATCCCATAATTTGATGGTTTTGTCACGTGACGATGAAATGATCGTATCTCCTGAAGGCAAATAGCCAATAGAAGATACACTGTGATCATGACCATACAATGTCTTGATACACTTGTAATCATTATTGATATCCCATACCTTAATTGAAAGATCAGCAGAACAAGATACTAGAATAATAAGATAAGTCATACATAACTATCTTTATGAATGTACCTAAAAAGTTGCCCTTAGGATCAAATACAACATCTTGTACTGATTTGGTATGGCCTTTCAAAGTGCGTTCAAATTCACCCGTTTCATAATCCCAAATCTTGATAGTTGTGTCTTCTGAAGAAGAGGCCAGTGTTTGATAGATGGGGTGGAATACAATACGAGTAATAGGGCTCCTATGACCTGTCATGCTTTGTCTTTCAGGGGCGCGAGGGATCCAATCAACAGAAGAAGTTTGTTTTCTGATGGGCGCATTATTAATTTCTTCCTGCATTTGTGCTGATTTTGTTTCCAACTCCATAATCTATCTTGTGTTAAACAGATATAAGTAATATCATGGCTTACCTTTTTCTGCAAACGTATGACAGAAGTCCATTTCTTTTCTAGTAAGCCTGCATATTTTTGCTTGGGGTCAGCAGTGAAATCCTCGTTATGTGTTTCAGACTTGAGCATATTAAATGACTCAGTAAATCCACTGGTGCTTAAATAATCCAGTATAGCCTTGTGTCTAAAAAACGAGAGAACAAGATGAGAACAAGAAGACACTCGCCTTTTTTTTTTCTCTTTCACTTACAACTCGTCTTTCTGACGGTCAGAAAGAATACTTGTCATTTTTATTTATTTATTTATTTATTTATTTAAAAAGGGGAGGGAAAGAGAAGGAAAATAAAAAAGAAAGAAAAAGAATTTTTTTTATGAAAAGTATGACGCACTTTAAAACAAGCAAGAAGTGTGAGTGAATGAGAGTGTGAGTGAGTGAGGGGGGTCGGAAAGAAAGGTTCAATTATTGGTCTCACCGGAGACGGTCAACGGAATCCAGCCGAAGTTAAAAGAGTATTTTTAGCTCTTGATGATGAAGCAGATAGTCTATGGTTTGTTTTATATGTCAAGCTGCGGGATATTAAATCACCACTCCTTTGAATATATGAAACGTAGGGACACGAGACATGTTATTTTAAGGGCAAAAATAAAAATAAAAATAAAAATAAAATAAAAAAATAAGCTGTGCTTATCTAATAGCTTCCAAGTAGAATTCTAATTTTTTTTTTCTTATTCGTTATACATGTTGATTCAGCCAACCTATTAAAGCCTTTTTTCATTTTCTTCCCCCTCAGTCTCCCATCAATGGGTTTTAAGATTACAAATCGTTTTTTAGTGCAACATAAAATTCACATGCAAGAAATCAGCTATAATTTCCTTTTTTTCCCCTCTCTCGTTTATTTTTTTTTTTCTTTTATCCCCACAAAAAAAGAAATGTCTGTTGAACAAAAGCAAATTGAACTTACTACTGTCGAGGTCAAGAGTGATACTGCTTCTTCTATCAAGTCTTTCCTTTCTGGTGGTTTTGGTGGTATGGCTTCTGTCTTGGTTGGGTAAAGTAACCACCATACTATGTATATAGATATACTGATGAGCATATGTTTCTTAGTCAACCCTTTGATCTCGTCAAGGTGCGTCTCCAGACAAGTGAAGGTCTCTACAAGAACACGGCCGATTGTTTCAAACAAATCATTAAACATGATGGTATTTTGGGTTTATACCGTGGTATGGCCACTCCTTTAGCTAGTGTCACACCCATCTTTGCCGTCAGTTTCTGGGTAAGTGTTTACTGTTCGACTTGAGCAAGTTTGGATTAACCTGGTATAGTCTTATGATTTAGGTAAAAAGATTGTGTATGGTTTAAGAGAAAAGAGCGATGTGAGCAGACCTCTTTCTTTGGCTGAAATCACATTTGCTGGCGCATTCTCTGCTGTTCCTACCACTTTGTTCATGGCACCTTCTGAGCGTGTCAAGGTGTTGATGCAGATTCAAGGTCAAGGAGGTGATCCCAAATACAAAGGTCCTTTGGATGTTGTTCGTCAACTCTACAAAGAAGGTGGTGTTCGTTCTATCTGGAGAGGTACAGGTGCTACTCTCTTGCGTGATTCTCCTGGTTCTGCTGCTTACTTTGTTGCCTATGAACTCATCAAGAAGGGTCTTACACCTGAAGGTGCTCGCCCTGAAGATTTAAGTTTTGGTGCTGTCTTGTTTGCTGGTGGTAAGTACATGAGTGTGTGTATGTATGTATGTATGATATTCATCTTGTTAGGTATGGCTGGTGTTGCTATGTGGACAATTGCTATTCCTCCTGATGTTCTCAAGTCTCGTTTACAATCTGCTCCTGCCGGTACATACAGCGGATTGGGTGATTGTCTTAAAAAGACACTCAAGGCAGATGGTCCTTCTGCTCTCTTTAAGGGTCTTGGCCCTGCCATGTTAAGAGCTTTCCCTGCCAATGCTGCTACTTTCTTGGGTGTAGAATACTCCATGAAGGCCATGAACATGTTATTTTAGAAGTGTACAATAATAATAATAATAATAAATGAATAATGTTAATCCGTGGTTGTACAAAGATGTGGGGAATTTTTCATTTGTAATAGCAAATGATTTTTCACTTTGTATCACGCTCTCTAAATTTCTGCTGACACGATTAAATAGTCTTTTTTTTTCTTTTCTTTTTCTCATAACTCTCATGTCTCTTCTTCGAGCTACTACCAAAGTCTCTCCTCGCTTTACTATGGCCGCTGTAAGTAGAGAAAACATCAATGATGGCTTAACATATAAATAGAGAACAGCCATGGTACGCCGTACCTTTGCTTCTGCTAAACCTGAACCCAAGACACCTATTGATCCTCAAGCTGCAGGTCCTATGTTACGATACCAAAAGAACCTTCCCAAACTCCCTGTGCCTGCCTTGGGTGCCACTTTACAAAAGTACCTCAAGACGATCCGTCCTCTTGTTGACGATGTCGAATACAAAAAGACAGAACAAGCCGTAAAGGACTTTGAAGCACCTGGTGGTCTCGGTCTTCAGCTTCAAGAACGTCTTATGGCTCGAGCTCAAGACCCTAATATTGTTAACTGGATGGAAGATTGGTGGCTTGATCAAGCCTATATGGGTTATCGTGATCCTGTTGTGATCTATGTCAGCTATTTCTTCTTGTATAAAGATGACAAATTACGCAAGGATCCTGCTGAACGCGCTGCTGCTATCACTACAGCTGCTCTTGAGTTTAAGAAACAGGTTGTTGAGTAAGTCGTGGTGAGAATGCATCTTTGAGTTAACCTCCTGATGAATAGTAAGACATTGTCTGTTGAAATGGCCAAGGGTGAACCTATGTGTATGGACTCATACAAGTACATGTTTAACAATTGCCGCATTCCAAAGAAACCTTCTGATTATGAAATCAGCCATGATCCTGTCAAGAACAATCATGTGATTGTGATTCGTAAAAACAAATTCTATGTGGTCGATACGTTCCATAAGGGCCAACAATTGTCTACTGCTGAACTTCAACAGCAATTCCAGAACATCATTGATCAAGCAGGCTACTCAAAAGGTGTTCCTCTTGGTGTCTTGACATCAGATAACCGTGATACATGGACAGAGGTAATGTGCGGACATTGGAATATGTGTATGGGAAACCAATTTGCTTACTATCCGCCTAATCATTTAGTACCGTGAGCATTTAATGTCTGTAAACCCTGAGAATGCTCGCATGTTGGAAAAGATAGAATCATCCGATTTTGTTGTCTGTCTGGACGACCAATCACCTTTTACCCGTGATGAAGCTTCCCGCGCTTGCTGGCATGGTGATGGCCGTAACCGTTTCTTTGATAAACCTCTTCAGTTTATCGTCTTTGAGAACGGTAAGGCTGGTTTCATGGGCGAGGTAAGATCAGATGAAAAGTGTATGCATCTAATAGCATGTTAGCACTCTTGCATGGATGGTACTGCCACTTGTCGCTTGAACGAATATGTGTGTGATGGGTAAGAGAGAGACAAAATGACCTTTAGTTTTGGTATTGACCTATGTATAGTCTAAACAGAAACTTGATTCAACATGGTTCTGCTAATGTGCGTTCTGATATTCCTGTGCCTCAAGAACTCAACTTCCATATTGACGATGCTGTTATCAAGGACATTCGATCCGCCGAATCTCATTTTGAGCGCTTGATCAACAAGCATGAATTGACTGTCTTGGCCTACCAATCCTACGGTAAGAACTTGATCAAGAAATTCAAGTGCTCCCCTGACGGTTATGCTCAAATGGTCATTCAGCTCGCTTACTACAAGATGTTTGGTACCAGCCGCCCTACGTATGAATCTGCTCAAACACGTAAATTCCAACGTGGTCGTACCGAAACTGCTCGTACGGTCTCTACTGAATCTGTGACCTTCGTCAAGACTATGGAAGATCCTCATGCTTCTAACCAAGTCAAGATTGCTGCTTTTCGTGCTGCTTTGAAGGCACAAGGGGCTTACATGGCTGATGCTGTCAATGGTCACGGTGTTGATCGTCACTTCTTTGGTCTCAAGAATAGTTTGAAGCTTGGAGAAGAAAAGCCTGAATTGTTCACTCAACCTATCCATGCCTACTCTTCTCACTGGTACCTCTCTACCTCTCAATTGTCTTCTGAACACTTTGATGGTTATGGTTGGGGTCAAGTTGTCAACGATGGTTTTGGTTGTGCCTATATGATTAAGAGCAATGCACTTCAATTCAATGTGGCTAGTGTAAAGGATCTCGAAGTGCATGGTACACGCTATGTGAATGGTACTCACCATTTCAAGCAAGCTCTTGAAGATGCTGCTAATGATTTGAGAGATTTGATGATGACTGAAATCGAGTCTGAAGCCAAATTGTAGATTCGCTTTTCCCGCCTTTTTTTTTTTTTTTTTTTTACACCATTTAGACCATTTTTAGATTTGAATGGTATGAAAATAAAGATGTATATTAACATACATGTATTTTCATAAAAAAAACTTGTTGGGGGGAAAAATAAATGCTAGAAATTAAGCAGAGCATGAGATGCATAAGCAATATATACATATATATTGTTACTTACATTAGATTATAAGAAAGAACAGAGAATAAACTAGTAACATATATTAACCAATATATGTAAGATACTGACACAGATAAGAGAAGGTAGTTGAATGATTTTGTCAATTGCATAATTGCTTTAAATCATTACATTTATACCACTACACAATATAATCAACTAATACTAAGCTGTGATTGATGCAAATAGTAGATACATCAAATATTAGTCCTTTCTTTTTTTTTTTGTCAAGTAAACAACCTAAGCTTTTATTATAGTGCTCATCTATGATGCTTTGGGGAACTTGTTCAAGAATGGAAATCATACAATTTTTATTTGTTTTTAAAAATCATTAAAAGACATCCAATATTTTTTCTGCGAGCCTGTATAAGCTGCAAATGAAGTTTAAATTAAATTACCGTTTGCTTCTTTAATCATGACTAAGAGGAAAACTTCTGTTGTGAGAGTTCCTTACACTTGAGCAAAGTACTCATGCGGAGAATGAAGACATATTCTATGGTTAGAAATATTAACCGGTTTATGCAAGAATGAAATGAAATTGCAACTTCAAGGACCTCGAGTTGCTGCAAATAACAAGAAACTAAAAAGAGTTAAACTGATACTTATCATGCATACACTAGGATGCTTTATATATATATATTCGTCTCAGATAACCATTTCTTAGCTAGCTTTTGTCAGAGAAATGAGCTTATGAGACACTTTTTTTTGTGTTTGTATCTATAAAAACTAATAATACTATCTTTATAACTCTAAATAAATAAAAATGTAAACCATCTATGTTATCTCTTCTTTTTTCGCATGTCCAAAACAACAAAATCCCGCTTTGAGTTAGCTTCCTGAAAAAAGAAAGTTCCCAATGATCTTTGTAAGCTTCAAATATATCGTGTAAAGCTTGAAACATGCTTTAAGTACGAAAACACTTTTCTTTTCTTCTTATAAAAGGACTTTCCTACTTTTTAAGGCTAATCAAGACAAAAAAAGAATGCGTTATACAAACTTGTACCATTGTAATCTTGTTTATTGTCTATAGTGAATAACCCCCCAAAAAAATATACGAACCAAGTGTCAGGTTAAAGGTGATACAAAGAAGAGAATCAAAAATAATCCCGAATGTTTTGAAGTTACTATTCTTGGAGGAGCAAAGAATGCATATTGCACAAAAGAAGGTACATTTTTTTTTACCAAATGCATACACGCAAATCAAGGACAAATAAGTTACTTAAAAAAATTTTTTTGAATAATAACGATAATAATAATGATAACAAATGAGGGAATGAGATATATATATATATATATATATATATAAAGAATAAGATATATGTATAGGGAAAGGAAAAGGAACGAAATTTACAAATATATAATTAAGTGTGTATACAACAACGGGAATAGAACTATGTATATGTGTGGCATGAGAATTAATTAGTAGCAATTGTAGTAGTATTAAAAGTAGTAGTAGTAGTAGTATTAGTAGTATTAGTGGATAAGGCAGCTAGTTGCTTTTCCAATTCATAGATGCGATGTTTATAGCTAGACACTTCTTGTTGTAAGATACGAATATGGTCGACTGATTTACGTAAAATAGCGCCTTTGTTTGGCTTATTGTTGTTACCATTTAGACTTGTGCATGCAAGTTCTTCAAGCATTGTTTCTGGCAGCAATGTACCAAGTTCTTGAATTCTTTCATTGATATTTTCTCTTCTTCTTCTTTCAACTAAGAAAAATACAAGTTAGAGAAACTAAATTGGTATAAAGCTTAACAACTTACCTGCATTGTGAGATTCCCTTCTACGTCGCTTCTTTTCAGAAAGCAACTGTTGATTCAGCTGAATTGATTCGTATTCATCAAGGTTATTTACACCCGTAGCAGCTAAGCTATGACTTAAACTCTTGTGTTTGTCTTGATGATAAGAAGTAATACTTTGAATGTGATTTGTAAGGAATTCATAACCCATTTGAGCAGGAGCGGAAAAAGGCTGTTGGTCATACATAAAAGAAGGTGGCGAAGTAGCCAAAGAGGCAGTGTCTTTACTACTACCCATGCTATTATTTCTTTGATGATGAGGAAACATGTCTACTGAAGAAGAGTAATCAGAAGGTGATTCTTCATGGAAAATATCGGTTGAGCTGTTGTGTTGGCTTGACATCATGAGTGTGCTTGTGTTTATCTTTGGTTGCGATGAGAAAAAATAATTTTGTTGCTCAGGCACTATCATCATATTGCTGAAATTGATAGGCAAACCACTAGATAAGCTGTCCAGATCATCAAAGTCTTGCAAAGGGGGCGAAGTAGACTCAGGCGATAAGAACTGTTGTTGCTGTTGCTGTTGTCTTTGGAGATAGTATTCACTAAAGTCAATAGTAGGTGGAGGATGATGATACTGGTCCTCTAAATTGTCAAGTTGTAAATGACTTAACGAGACATGTTGTTGTTGTTGCTGTTGAGTAGCCAAGATATGATACGCAGTAGGGTTCTTTAATTTGAAAGGTGAAGAATTATTATCCGTCATTCTTATAATATTTAGAGAAAATAAATAAAGAAAAAAAGATTGCTTTTTTTTCTTTTGGGATTTTTATACTAAAAAAAAAATAAAAAAAAAAACCAAGAGCATGATAATTTTGTCTGTGTGTGAATTATTTCTTGTGTAATGGCGGATATGGAAAGCATGCTTTGCGGGCCAATGACACTCACTTTATTTATTTTTCTAAAGGGGAACATATGATGAATCAAATGAGTTGATCAGAATACCAAATTCAACATACTTTCTTCTCTGTACTTCTTTTTCTCTATACCTTTTCTTGTCAATAAGGCTTAAGGCTAAAAGATGGAGGGAAACGCCTTTTTTTCTTAGTAAATTCAGCCCAGATCTTGGTCTGTGCATATTGCATTGGATTCTAAAGCAAACTTCCTTTTCCTCCTTTCACCTTCTTGTCCTTAATAGCTATTGTTGCCATAATATAAATGACGTAAAAATCTGAAGGAAGAGTGGAAAAGTAAAGTATTACAATGCATGAATCCATTGTACCTTTTTTTTTTTTTTGTTCGGTATTTTTCCGTCATTTTGTTACCTCCATTGGCAACACAAAGAAAGAATATTTTATAAATATATTTAAGTATACAATAACAGTGTAGGACAGGCGCCTTTTCTTTTTTCAAAAAAAGACGGAGATACATATACATTAAGGTTATTAGCGCCCTTTTTCAATGCCAACAATCACGCGAAATCTTTTTAGGTGACTGATAGAGACAACTTGAAAGAGAAGATGGGAAAGAAAAGAAGTGTAGTACACTCTCTGACATAATGTTTCATACAGTGATCGAGATATGAACCAAATTTTTTTTAAAATAGGTATTGACAGAAGAGAATGATGCCATCCTAAAGCCGCTGTTCATTGCTACACAGATCGTTCATGTGAATCAAGGTACACCAAAAAGATATATGTTCATTTTCGTTTTTTCTTGGATGACTTTTTCTAAAAGGAGGAATGACAATGACGATATAAATGAGTAGTATCAACCCTATCGTATAAATCTTGGTTTTCACTTCAAGTACATCTGTATGCGGGCGTGCATGTATGTGCACCAGAAGAAAAAAGAATAATTGTGCATTTGATAAACTTACGATGTGTTTTTCATTGTTTAGCCCGTTAATCATAATATTATGTAATGGTTGACCACGTTTTTTGTTTTGTTTTGTTTTACTTGTTTTTGTTCCATGAACTGTTATATTAATATCACAAGTGTGACATGATCTACTTTGCTACCATATGTGCAAATGACACCACCAAGGATTTTCCTCTTATCTTCCTCCCCCTTTTTTTCCCTTTCCATGCAATGCATTAACTGCATTTAATGCTTACTATATAAAGAATAAGTCATGCTTTTTTTTTTTTTATTTTTTGCTCTCTTTCTCTTTACTTACGTCTTTTAGTTTCAAACTCTAATGAATAAATAAAGAAAAGATCAATAAAATTCCATTTTAATGCTAATCTATGGACATATTCTAAAAAGAAAGAGAGAAAGAGAGTCATGAATACATGCAGGCGTATTTCCTTTTTATCTTGTAAAATGAACTTTTATCAACTAAACCATCCGTTTCTTTCACTTATGTTTAGACTCTCTTTCTCTTTGCGCAGCATGTTGTTCGTTTTTGTAAAAATTTCCTATTTTAGTTTTATGTCGAGATGAACTGATTTATAATAAAGAGGTACTTGAAACCATGCCTGGCTTATTTGAAATACATTGTGATATTAACTAAAGGCATTTGTTCCGGAGAATGCGGTTTCAAAAAAAAAAATATGTTTCATACTACAAGAGATACTTTTTCTATGAAACGTTTTTTATCTAAAGAGAAAGAATGCCGACATTGTGTATTAGCGCAGTTTGATCAGAGTTTGCTGACAAAGTGAAATACCCGCTTTTTAAAGAAAGAATGTAAACATTTGTCTTACTTGTCATTTATTTACTGAAGTCTATGTCAATCTTTCATGACAGTTTTAGAAGAAAAACAAAGGTTTTCTTAATCGCAAGGAAATTCTGGTAGCCTAAAGAGCTACTATACAAATGATGAACTTATTAAGAAAAATTTTACTGAGTCATAGATTAGCTTTAAATCTTGGATCATTATTTTCTTAGCATCGTTACGTGCGTTGCGTAAGTATGTCTTCAGTATCTCAAGGATATGATTGTTAAACCATTATTGGTGTTTTCTCCAGAATCGAGACTGTATGTTTTGTACTCCACAAGTATGAAAAAATTCCTTTTTTCCCCTGACAAATGTGCTATAGAAAAGAACATAAGACGTTTGACATTTTCTGAGATTAAACTAAAATTCTGTTCAGGTACCATTATGTTATCAATCCTGAATGGACAAAGCAAACAACAGCATGCTCCATTTCAATATAGATAGATATCACAATGATATAATGCATTTTTTTCGAAGACTATCAAAAGTCATTCGATATTTTTATTACATCTTAATCATTGGTGCCTGTCTATAGACATACTCAGAATTCTTTTAATAAATAGATTTTAGGGAGCATTATCAAAATATTACTGTTGATGATTTGTAAATTGTTATTTATTTTCTAATTTAATGCAGAAAAGAGAGATGACACAAGACAACAGCATTGAGTAAACGGAATCTTTGAAATAAAGGAAGAATGATAAGTCTTTGGTTTGAAAACCACCAAAATTTGCGACGAAAAAAGGCCGAGAATTTTCAAAACGTCTCACGAAATTTACCAACGAAATAAAAGATTGGAGAAGCTGGGCGTCGATCCCAGTGCCTCTCGCATGCTAAGCGAGCGCTCTACCATTTGAGCTACATCCCCTTATATGGTTGTCGATTTGATATTTTACTTAGGTTTGTATTCTTATAGTCAAGTCACGAGACAATAGAACGTTTCTTAGCCAATAGATTCACTGGGAAATATTCTGGAAATAACGTGACGTCACAGAAAGGAACTGTGTATTGATACAGTAAGTATAAGATCTTTATTTATAATAAATGTAATGTTACCTGTGTATTGATACAGTAAGTATAAGATGAAGAACTTACAAGTATCAATAACACAGTATTTATATGTTTTCTAATTGTACTAAAATATATAAACTATAACATATGGAGAAGGAAGTAATTAAATACTTAAAGCTGATTGATGTTTCTGTCTTGACGAATCTAAAGTGTGCTTGGCTTTACTAATGCGAATCAAGTTGAGGCGGACTTTCTTTCTTCTTTTGTTCAGTACTTGTGGTTTAAACCTTCGTTTGTTCGGATTATAGTTTGTTGGAAGGTTATATTCAACTTCAATTGGCTGTTTCTTACTGGAATCGCTATTTTCTGTGACATGGTAAGTGAGACGCATATAATAATATGTTCCGCTTAAATATATTTAATTTCATGGTCACGTGACTGTTAATTACCGCTTTTGATTGGCTTTCGGAGGATCTTCTTTTGAAAATGATGAAGTTTTTCATGCCGACGTGCCTCAATTTTATTTTTCAGGAATATGCTTAGAAATGTGATTCTTGATCGCATTTTATCGCTTTCATAATGCGTAACACAGTTTGATCTCAAGCGATATTATATCTCTCATCCCTGAAGCAATTATCGCTATCATATTGTCTATGTTGTATGCATAATAACTGAAAAAAATGATAAGCAAAAGACTAATTCTAAAAAAGACCTGCAATTAGAGGAAATATTCAAATTGGCCTATTTTTCATAACTAGATGTCGTGAAAAAGTCCACTTGGTATGTAGACAAAAAGGCAATGTTTTTATAAATAGGATGATTTATTTATACATGAACTTTTCATATATAAAGAAAAGAGAAGAAAAATTAAGAAATACATATAAAGAGTAATAATAAGGTAGAAGTGATATAGTTATCTGTGTATGTACATAAAATAAAAGTGAAAGCATGCTTACAATCTTAGCCACAAGTCTCGAATCCTGTTTGTATTCGTAGAAGCTAGTTTTGGCTCTATTAAAGTCGATCGCCTGTATTGTTCCTATACAAAAATATAATTAGTATCAGACAGTGTTGGTACTATACATACATCTTCAGACAAGATATAACAATCAGCAATAAACGTTAGTAGTTTAGCATCAGGTTCGATAGCATAGCCTGGGTACTTGAACTTCATGGTGGCCATGATGGTCTCGCCCATCAAACGAAACTTTTCCCAATGAACAGATCCATCCGTACGAAAATCTTTATTGGCTTCAGCAAGCGACACCAAGTCTTGATTATGAATTCCACTATTAAGAAAAATGAGTTACCATAAACATGACTCTGAAAAAACGTCACTTACAGATAAGGTATTCCGGGAGCGTCAGAAGCCTTCAATGCCATGCGATAAGAACTAAACGACCGATCTGTGCTCATTAAGCGCTCTAGGCTTTGAAATTGTTTGTACACTTTTTTAGTCGAGACCACTTGACGAGTTTGCTTTAGCCTAAGCACAGCCGCACTGTTGATACCAGCCAGGATAGCCATTAAGGTGTTGTAGTTGTTACGGTTTCGTAACTCGACAGCAATTAGCATGAACTTTTGCAATAGGGCAACGCGTTTGCTCAACCGGGATTGTGTTACAATCATCGTCACTAGCCAAGCTGAAATAAAATTAAAATGTGCAATTGACGCCATCACTGTATTGTTGCTGCTAGAACAAGAAGAGCTATTCCAGATATTCCGAATAAATTCTCGAGGCTACATAAAAAAAAAGACAAGATCAGTTGTCCACATGGGACGTTGGCTATGCTTACTTTAATGCGTGTAAAAAGCTCAGCTTCGATCCAGGTCAATTGATCAGCAATCGCATGGTCGGATGCTTTCATGAATGTCTTGTAATTAAAGCTTGCTTGGTCTTTATCATTACGATGTTGACGAAAAGAACTAATCAGACTAGAAGCAAAATGGTGACCGAACGAAGAATTCCAATCATTTCCATGTGTAGTAGCAATCGAAGGTGTCATGACAGACGTACGTTGACTCTGATGAAGAATAGTATCAATATTGATGATACCACCTGCAAATTCAGCTAGTCTAGGAAATTCCGTTGTGTGATAAGAAGATCGTAAATCTGGATGTGATTCTGAATGCGACACTTGCTTTCTGCGTGACAGTAACCGATTCAAATTGGGCGACAGTAATGCTGGTTCAATGACTGTATTACGTGGTGATGATGGGTTACTCTTGAGCATGAATTCATGACGTGTAGGTGAAAAATTAAACCCGCTTGCATAACCACTGTCCTTTTTTTTACGTGTGGTGATCTGGTCTTGATCATCTACTAGTCCCCAGGCTTTGTCTGGATCATCTATTGGTGGTTCACGTACAACAAGTGGTGCTAATGAATCACAAATAGGCGTGAGACTCTCGTATTTCGAAATGCGGTCTAAAAAGAGAATGATGTTTTGTCGAGCATGCGAGCCATAAAAGTCGTTCCAATAATGTGACAGCCACAATGTGAAAATGCTATGAATTCTAAACGCGTGGTTAAGTTACACAATTGACCGGAACAAGGGAAAGAAAGAAAAATAATACCTTTTTTGTAACTCTGTTGGTGATTCATCTGATGAAAGGCCATCCTCTTCAAATCTAATATCTGTTTGTCAGCATACATGTTAAATAGATAGTTGTACTTTGCCTCTCTACTAGTTTCTGTACGAGCTCATATGGCTTCATAAATTTACGAAAAAATGTCAAAAAGATAGGTATGATGTTTTCATCTAGATAAAAAAAAAATAAGGAGTTACACTTTTTTTTTGTCTTCTCCTAAAAAAAAAAAAAAAGGACACCCATTTTACCTGCTTTACTATACTCAATAAATAACAATCGATCAACAATATCATCTGGTGTCAATCCAATATTAAAAGAATCACTAAAGTATTCAAGTACGTTATTAAATAATAAAAGTGGCATAATAAAAATTAAAAGAAAGAAAGAAAAAGAGAAATACCTGCTGTCTTTTGAACCACGCCTACTACTAAGATGAGTATAGTGTGATGAATATGCTGAATTTCTTTCTTTCTTGTTTACCATATGGAGACAAGTGGAACCATTGTGATCTGTACTAAAATACTCGTCTGTCAACATCACTAACGTATTGGGACGAGTCTTGATCTCCTCTCTATCCTGAGACAGTAACGGATCATATTGACCAAGCAAGTCTTTATAGATGTTTTGTATGCGTTGTACACCGTCTTCCGAGAATGTGTCTACTCTGTAATGCTGAATTGAAAAGTCAAGGTCCGGAACCACTTGACAGGATGAAACCAAATCACTTTTAAGCCCAATAAGAAAAGTTGGAATATGGCGGGAGGTAAAATAGTCTATATAAAATTAGCATCGAATAAGATAAGTGCACTACTTGCCTAGTAAATCAGGAATACATGCTAAAGATGATTTATTTGTTGTGTCATAGCACACTAGTCCTCCATGAATAGTTTCCTTTCAAAAGAAAATAAGCCAATGCACGTATAAAAACCTATAACTTACTGTGAGTAAATCAATCATGCTGGGCTCTATTTCGATGACATCCAAAGGATAATCGACTCTGTCCAACATAATATTTGTATGGTGGCACTGTAGATCTTGAAAACATATGTTAATTAAATAGCAGTAAAGGGAAATAAGGAGAAAGATTACCTGGTCGATTTGAATCGTGTTTGGCAATCAAGTCTTGTAGTCCAAATCGTATCAAGGTTGATTTGCCTACATTTGAGTCACCTACGACTACTACAACAAGTGGGTTGATCTAAACAGAACGTTCAGTGCCGAATAGTGTCAATATAAATAACTCATGTACATGATCTGATGTTTGATTGAATACAGGTGGCAAAGGTTTGTTGATTGCAGCTATTTTTCGAGAAATCCACATGGCCATACAAAGCAGGCTAAAGAGGATGATAGGTAAATATTAATATGCTTATGACTAGTATATCTATATAGAAAAGAAAAGAAGAAGAAAAAAAAAATAAACAATTTTAATTTTTGTGTTTTCAAGGGGAGAAAAACTGAACTCCCTCTCAAACTGAAAGTCTTTTTGAACTCTCACTTCTCCTTAATTCAGAATGTCGCACACACACACAGAGAGATATATTTTTATTCGCATTTTTAGGCAATGTTTGCTAAATAATCCTTGACTTCATTTAAGCTTAATTTTCTAAATAAAGGAATTTCTTTTCTTTCACCGCCGTAGACACCAACTGTACTTGTACCAATGATACCGATTTCCAAACTGTTCTCTGTCATTTGTCCTTCAAATCCTTCTTTAAGCTATGACAGGTATTAGAAAAAGTATAGTATAGAAACCAAACTTACAGTCAAAATAGCTGTGTGTACTGCATCTTCTAGTTCCATTTCTTCGTTGTATCTCTTTTCCAAAAAGGTCTTTGCATTAATCATGTTCTTTCCGATAGCAGTAGCCTTCCAAGCAAAATAAGATCCAGAAGGATCCACTTGATAAAGTGAAGGTCCATTCACTTCATCATAACCTGCAATTAAAATAGAGACACCAAATGGACGAACACCACTAAATATTATATTAGGAATCGAAATAATAAAAAGCAAGATTGTATTTACCCGCTTTGAGTGTATTCTTGCATGACACTGGCTACTTCTTGAACAAGAATACGTACTGGAGGCTCTTCCATATAAACTCTCTTATATGCTTGTGCTGCTTTACGTGCTTTGGTGACAAGGACACGAAAATCAGGTCCCATACCAGAATAAATCATACCAATATTGGCACAGATAGTAGCAACTTTCTCAAGTGTTGAATCATCCACAAGGCTGGATGCTGATTTTTTTTCTGTGGCGATAACAATACCATTGGTAGCTATATTATTATATGTTTTAGCATATATTAATAATGTGTATATATATACCTTTGATACCAACAGTAGTAACACCTTGAGAAACAGCGTTCAAGGCATATTCAATTTGAACAAGTTTACCAGAAGGAGAAAAGGTAGTAAGAGAGAAACTGTATCGGTCAGCCATTATAATAAAGAAAAAGAACAAAAAAAGTGAAAGATGAAATGCGCACTTTATTTGAACGACGCGTATCTCAATGATGACGCAGTGCGGCTGTTGGGATTTGCTTATGAAATAGACGGACTTTTTTTCATTTGCAATGCACAAGCAATGTTCAAAGGGCTCTATAACTGTCAGACATCTTGCTTTTGATCTAGTTACTATAGAGATATTATGAGATATAAAGAGCAGCGAGCATGTATCTCTTACAAGTGAATGAAGCCACTGTAGTACCATCAGTTTGAACAAATAGCTGTACATTAGTTTCAACCTCCGTGACTCGCTTTTCTTTAAGCATTTAATATGATATTCTTGTATCTCTGCGGGCAATAAATTAGATTAAAGTTTTTTTTTCTTTTTCTTTTTTTCTTAGACCTTTTTGACTATGGAGGTATAGCATGTTGCTCATATCAACAAACACCATGTACTAATATATGTTTTACAGCAATTTGTGACAAGCCTTGAAGAGCTTTTAACTAAGCTTGCTACAGCTCAAGACTCTGAAACTATTCGACTTGTATGTGCTCTTTTTTTTTTTTTAAAAAATCTAAAAAAGTTTTTTTTTTAGGCCACCTCTACTTTGAATAATCAATTCTATGTTTCAGCAGACTGTATTCCTGCTCTTGTAGAAATCATCAGTCGCTCACCCCACCACCCTGTGCGTCAACTGGCCGCTGTAGAATTGAGAAAACGTATCTCCAAGAAATGGCAAGATATCCCTGACGCAGCACAAGCTGCTATCCGTGGCCAATTGTTGCAAATTGCCTTGAACGAACAACAGTAAGTAAACCATGATAGAGGTTGTTTGCTTATACTTAAAAAGTGAAATTGTTCGTCATTCTACTGCTCGTGTTATTTCATCTATTGCTCGTATTGATGTTCCCGAAAACAAGTGGCCAGAATTATTAGGATTTTTGAACCAAGCTTGTGCTAGTGCCACTGCTATTCATCGCGAAGTGGGTACTTACTGTCTTTATACCCTTTTTGAAGTGATTGCCGATTTCTTTATGGATCATACTGCTCCTCTTTATGATTTGTTTCAAAAATCTATTGTGGATCCCGAAAGTAAGCGTGTCCGAGTCACGACTGTATTGTAAGGGTCAAGTGTATGATTACATAAGCTAATGACTGTATTAGGACATTGGGTAAATTGGCTGAATTCATCGAAACTGAAGATAAGGAAAACATTGTACGTTAATCTTGCGAACGTATTTCATGAACTTACTTTTTGTGTGTGTAGAAATCATTCAGAAATATGATTCCTGGTATGGTCAATGTATTAGAACAATGTTTAAAAGAAAGTGACGAGGAAAGCGCTAGTGAAATATTCGAAGTGTTTGATACTTTGTTGATGTTGGTAAATATCTATCTATTTATGGATCAAACAAGAGTAAATCTAAGCCATATCATAGGATGCACCTCTTTTGTCTAATCATTTAGTGGATTTGATTCGATTCTTTTTGACAGTGGGCTCTAACCGTGAATTGGATGATTCTCTTCGTGTAATGGCCCTTTCTTTTTTGATGTGGGCTGCTGTATAGTAAGTGTATAAAAGAGACCAACTTATCATCTAACTCAAACATATAGTAAACAAAACAAGATTAGAAGTTTGAAGCTTGTTGGTTTTATTGTAGAAGGATTGATGCCTATTGGTTCTGAAGAAGATCCCGAAGATGTAGATGAAGATTCTCCTTCTCGTGTACGTGTATGCATTGTAGTTATGACACTTTCTCACTTTTTTCTGTACATAGTTGGCCTTCAAAGTATTAAATGCCTTAGCTACCAACATGCCTCCTCAACAAGTGTTCCCTATCGTGATGCCTATGGTAGTTGCCTATATGCAAAACCCTGATCCCAACTACCGTAAGGCAGCCATGATGTCCTTTGCTGTCATTATCGAAGGTTGTGCTGAATACATGAGCCCTAAATTAAACGAGCTCTTACCTCTTGTATGTTCTGGTCTTCAAGATCCAGAAATCATTGTTCGCCGTGCTGCTTGTATGGCTCTCGGTTGTCTTGCTGAAGAAATGCCGGCTGAAATTTCTGAAAGCCATCAAATCTTGCTTCCTCTTGTCTTCAACTTGATGAACGACACAAACCCTGAAGTTACCAAGCACGCTTGTAATGCACTTGATGCCATTCTCGAAAGTTTAGGCGATGAAGTATTGCAATACTTGCCCATGTTGATGGAGAAGCTCTTGTTTCTCTTGGACCATGCTCCTCAAACAGAAACTAAGGCTACTGTCATGGCTGCTATCGGTAGCGCTGCTCATGCTGCTGGTGAAGGGTTTGAACCTTACTTTGGTGGTGTCATGCCTCGTATTCGTCATTTGATGACATTGACAGAAGGCACAGATGAAACCTTGCTTCGTGGTGTAGCTACTGATTCTGCTGGTGCTATTGCTGAAGCTGTCGGTGCTGATAAATTCAGACCTTTCACTCAGGATTTGATGGCTCTGGCTATTGAGCAACTCTCTTTAGACTCTCCTCGTCTTCGCGAATGTTCTTATGCTTTCTTCTCCATCATGGCTCGTGTGTTTGGTGAAGAGTTTGCTCCTTATCTTCCTACCATCATGCCTTCCATTATTGCTTCCTGTAAGGCTGAAGAAAAGGACGATGCTAACATTGGTAGCGAAATCGACCTTACCTTGGGCGATGATGAAGATGACGATAGTGGTTTCAATTTTAATTCTGCTATTGCTGATGAAAAAGAATTTGCTGCTGATGCACTTGGTGAAATCTTTGAAAGCACTCAGACTCACTTTTTGCCCTATGTTGAGCCTTCAGTTCAAGAATTGACCGAACTCTCTTACCACCTCTTTGACGGTGTCAGAAAGGCTGTTGTTGGTAGTTTGTTTAGTTTCCTCAAGACCTTTTATCTCATGTCTGGTTCTGAAGAATGGAGAGCTGGTTTGCCTGTGTCGTATCCTGTCCATGAAAATGTCCAAAACATGACATCCATCATTATTCCTACTGTCTTGACTATGTGGAAAGATGAAGATGACAAGATGGTTGTTGTTCAAATCTGCCAAGAATTGATCCAGTCTCTCAAATTGATGGGTCCAAGCATCATTGCTGAACATGTCGAAGAAATTTCTCGAAATATCCTTGATATCTTTGAAAAAAGATCCATCTGTCAACAAAGCTACGATGATGACGACTTTGTTGATGAAGAAGAAGAAGCCGAATCTGAGTCTCTTTTGATCAGTGCTGCTGGTGATCTTGTTGCCACCATATGTGAGACTGTGGGTGAAGGTTATTCTTCTTACTTTGATGTCTTTATGCCCTTGATTGCTAAATACTACAAGAAATCAAAGACTTCTTCTGAACGCTCTATGGCCATTGGTTGTCTTGGTGAATGTATCACTGGCATCAAGTCTGCTGTCACTCCTCATACTGAACGGCTTCTTCAGTTATTTATCAAGGCATGTGCTGATGAAGATCACTCTGTCAGAAGCAATGCTGCTTATGCTTTAGGTATTCTTGCTGCCAATTCTCAAATCGATCTTGCTTCACAGTACCCTGTGATGTTAACTGCATTGTATCCTCTTTTCCAAAACCAGCCAGTGCCTAATATCACCGACAATGCTACAGGTGCTGTTGCTAGATTGATCATGGCTCGTCCTGATGCTGTTCCTCTTGACCAAGTGTTGCCTGTGTTTATCAGTGTGCTTCCACTCAAGGCTGATTTTGCTGAAAATGAACCTGTCTTCAAGTGTCTGTTTTCACTTGTTCGTGCTAACAATGCTTATGTAAGTGATCTTTCCACCCCCTTTTTTTCTAATGTATTTCGCCTGTATGTAGATTCATAGTCAAATTCCCAACTTCCTCCCTGTATTCCATCATGTTTTGTCTAATGAAGATCAATTAGACGATGCCACACGCGCTGAACTTGTAGAGCTATTACGTGCTTTAAATACTCAATCTCCTTCTTTGGGCATTTCCAACAGTGAATTAGCCCGCTTTTTGTAGATATATTGCTTAGAAATCTACTCACTTAGACTATTATAATTCATAATACAAATTAACTTTTTTTATTGATTCAAAATTCGTTTTCTTTGTCCTCGAACCACTTGAGTTACTTGCTCCATGTTTTCTCCTGCTTTTTGTATCATTTTCTCCAATTCAAGCATACGTTGGTCCAGTTTTATTTTGGCTGTTTTGGAAAATTCGAGTTGATCGTCTTGTTCTTTATTGTGGTTGCGAAGCTTAGGATAGATAAAGTCAGTTTGTGAGTCTGGATCTAGTTTTGACAAGAATTGCCACAAGGAAGTCTGATGGTCATCAAGGTCCATGTGATAAGACGTATGAGGACGGCGCATACGACCCATTTGATCCAATTGTTTATCGACGCCTGCCATTTTAAGTGCAATATACATGTTAGTCAAGACCATAATCGCCATGCAGATCACTGTCAATTGTGCTGTGTTGGGTGGTTTAGCATGGCTTATGATCCAGTTAAGCCCATTGACCATCCATGCATGCTGTTCCGTGTCTTGTTGAGCAGGTATTTCAGTAGCTTGTTTACGGTGATGTCTGGGACGCCGTTTCTTTTTAGGATGCGTACGTTTTGGTTTATCGAGTTGCTTGCGCACTGCAGCATCTAGGTTCTTATAAAAGGTTTGTTGACCATCAATTGTAGCCTTTTCAATGGTGGATTTCAGCCAGGATGATTTGGTGAAATCGACAAGCACTGTGACCAGCACTCGGACTTGTCCTTGACCACACCAAGATAGACATGTTCGTGTTTTGACTGTAAAAGAACCACCCGAAGGCACATCAGGCGTGCGTGTGATGGTGAGTTGACTGACATAGTTGCTTAAATCACAAAATTGGACTTGTTCATCCAAGTAACATTTGGTTGTCCTGGGTCCAATTGAACCACCGAGGTATTTTACATAAGATGATTCTCGAGAACGTATACAACCCTCAGAGCCTTCAGACCATGTACCTATACACACATCTATCACATCATAAGATACTGTGGTTTCATGCTAGACTTCTTTACCTGTACTCTTTTCTGATTCAGTAAGAAAAGTATGCATGAATGAACTATTATACAGTAAATTATACATGGTGTCAATGGTGGTATCATATGTATTGTCCATGACAGTAGTTGGAAAATGCTGATTATTTTTACTACAATCACATTCCGTCTTTTCCATCAATTGATTGGCTTCGGTTGCTTCTTTAGTCTCGTCTTGCATGTTCATGGGACGCTGGCCTACTTCTGAAATAGCACGGCGTCTGGCTACTTCTTCAGCCGATGCATGTTTTGGTAAAGGCAGTGATGCTAATGATCCTTGTCGATCTTTGTTTGGTGTATCTAAAAGAAGAGTCAATCATTACTATTTGTGTGTATGTAGTTTACCATTCAGACGGACTAATTCGTCTTCAGAATAGTCCGAGGAAGAACTAAATTCATCATCTGAAAAAGCACTGGTTGTATCATCCTCTTCTTCGTCATCGATAGGGGCCATGGCTGTTTTAGATGCTTTCCAATTCTCAACCATTTGGTCATATGCTTGATCACGTGAAAGAAAGGAAGCTAAAAAGTGCTATAATAGACAGATAAATTTGTTTGTTTATAGTTGTGTATGCTTTACCTTGGATGAACTAGTAGAAATCAAGATTGCGTTTGGTATGAAAATAGCTGTCGATCTTTTTTCAATATCCTCAATGTCTGCAAATGCAATGACCAACTTTAAACTTCGGATAAGAATTTATGTGTGCAACTCTAAATCACTTACGTTTGTGATCCAGCCAAAAATGTTTGCATTGAAGCAGAGATGGTGTTCGGAAATATAGACTCTACCTTGAAGTAAGATTTCTTTTTGAAGAGCACAGCCATAGTCTAATAACAAACAAAACAAAACAAAATTGGATTTTCTGTTCTCCTTTTTTTTTTTTTTTTTTTTTTTTTTGCTTACCATCAATTAATCTTTCATGATCTGGAACGCTTCTAAACAAGGCATGGAAATCATGATTTCTCTTTTCATTTGCAAACTTAGTGGGTACTTCTGCGGACAGTGAAATATCTGAGCCTATATCTTCTACTGTTGTATCGGATTCACGGCGATGTTTTTTACGCAAGTGGGGGAAAGACCGTTGACTAACAAGTGGTTTTTCTAAGCATTGTTCGGTTGTATGATCGGCAGAGAAGCTAGAACGACGTTGTGGGGCATGTGGAAGAGGTAAGTGAGGTGAAGAGTGGTTGGTCTTGTTGGTTTCATAGAGTACTGCAGATGGCACAGGTGAAGGTGCGCGTGAAGTAGTAGAGTGCTTAGTGTCTGATTGCATGGCAACCAAGTCTGTACTATAAAATTCTTTATTTTGTTTTTATTTTGTTTGTTTCAAAAAAAGAAAGAAAGAAAGAGAAGGAGGGAGTTTTTTTATATATTTTTATTTTATGAGGAGGGGGAGAAAGTGATTTATTTATTCCTCGAAATATTACCTTTTGCAGAACAAAGCTTAGCATAAGCATTTCTTAATTTATCATGATTTGTTGCTGGGCATTATTATTTTTCTCTCCTCGGAAAGTTACTATTTAGGAGTCTGTCTATTTAAAAAACGTGTAAATAACAGCACATTTCTCTATTCTGTCTGCCTCGGTAAGACAGCGTCGATCATTCCCCTCCTAGAGTCATATCAAGGAGAAGTTTCCCCCATCCCTTTTTTTTAAAAATGACAAAGTGTTTTTTTTATTGAGTATATATATATATATATATGAAACTAGTTTTCCAATACAAATCTGAATCTAGGCTTACCAGCTCTGAAATCTTCAAGAGCCTTGTTTACGTCTTTCATAGAATACTTTTGGAGCCAAGGTTTGATTTGTTTTTCTTCTGCAAATTTAAGCATATCTTCAATTTCAGCAGGAGAACCAATAGCAGAACCATGAATAAAACATTGATTCATCAACAAAACAAAAGGTGAGATAGCAGGGAACTTCCAACGAGGAGCATTGACGTTAAGGAAGTAACCATTACCACGGATAAGAGCGAGGTAAGTAGACCCTAACTAGATTAGATTCTTTTCTTTGATGTATGTCAACTTACATTCAAAATCAGAGCTACAGCCAGTACAAAGAATATGAGAAAACTTCTTTGTGTATCTCTTCAAATCTTCAGGGTCACGGGAATTAATATAATCATTACAGCCAAGTTCCTTGGCAACTTCACGCTTATGATCACCGCTAGAGATAGCAACCACCTTGGCACCCATGGCTTTGGCCCAAAGGACACCATAATGGCCTAAACCACCAAGACCCATAATACCAACAGTAGATTCAGAATTGACATTTGCACGCTTTAAGGGAGCATAAGTAGTGACACCAGCACAGAAGAATGTGGCAGCTACTTCATTTGACAAATGATCAGGGATCTTAAAAGCAAAGCGACAATCACCTCTCCATTTATCAGCATAACCACCATAGGTTTTATCTCCATTTTCCCACTTGGAGTTGTAAGTAGTAACCATATTACGGAAGCAAAGGTTTTCGTTACCAGACTTACAATGGTCACATTCATGACAAGAACCACATTGAGCACCGACACCAGCACGGTCACCAACCCTTAAATGGGTAACATTTTTACCAACTCTTGTAACAATACCAGTGATTTCATGACCAACAACACAAGGATAGTTTGTGGATCCCCATTCTTCACCTTCTTCAAGTGTGTGGACCTAGAATAAAAAATATTAGCGATCTGACCAAACAAGAGGCTTCTACTTACATCACTAGCACAAATACCGCAGTGAGTGATGTTCATTTCGACACAATCTTCTGTCCATTGTCTTAATTGAAGTTGAACCCTTTCAAGAGGTTGATCTTTGGCAACACCGGCCCAAGCATTGAAGGTATCGTTTTCAGCAGACATTTTATTATTATTATTATTATTATTCTTAGAATATCGAAACAAACCATGGAACCTTTCTCGCTTTATATAAGAAAAAAAACAGGCACTCAATCTCAGCCTCTATATCTGGAAGTGCGATTACGTTCATTATCAGTGCAGAGAAGATCATGCTTTTTAATTTTAAACATTGTTTTACAAGAAAAAGGAAATAACCTTAATTAATAACCGTCAGATTTTGTTTTCTCTTTAATTCAACACAATCTTTCAATAAAGCTATGTAAAATACGTTATACTATAGAGGGGCCTTGTTCGTTTAAGGTGCCCTATTTTTTTTTTCTTTTTTTTTGCTTCAATATGTTGACTCTTATTAAAGTCGATAGAAAAGTATAGAAAACCCTGAATTTGTCAAATTAGGAAAGTCGAAGACGTAAATCCATTTCCTTATGCGTTTTGCTTAGTCAACATGGTTTCGAACTTTTATTTTATCTTTTGGATATGCTCAGAAGGCGTCACACGTTATATTATTTGTTTATCATCCCAAGTGTGCAGTTGGCACTAGTCAGGACCATGCAGGTTTTCACCATAATATAATGAAATTTTCCAATAAACAGCTTCTCTTTTACTGTATTCTTCTTTTATTTTAAGTTTATAGTATAGGTAGATCTGCAGTAAAGGAAGCTAATTTGCTTTCAAAACTGAGAATAAAAAAGTATTGATATACTAGAGATTCTTCAACACATCACAACGTAGCAAGCTTCAGATTGAGGCGCATTGTTGCAGACGTCTGTGAAAAAAAAAAGTATCATGACAATAAACTAAATAGGACAACACACTTTGAATAAACCTCGGGAAGAAACGAATCTCAACATCTACTATTTAACTTTAACCATTTAAATCTCAAAAAAAAACCAGAAATATTGCTCTTCTCAAACAAAAAAAAGACTGCATAAAATGAACAAACAACATTTACATCATTGGTAAAAGCCCCATTGACATATCTGAATTAAAGTCCAAAGACTCTCAATTATCAATCTTACCAGATTTTATATAGTTCAAATAAACTCTACATGAAAGAAAACTCCAGATTGTGGATCCTTTTTTTTTTTTTTCTTGTCTGATCGAGTAAAACGAAAGCCTAAGGTATGTCATCAAACTTAATTCACGCTTGTCAGTCTTTGAACTGAATCCGAAAAAAAGTACTTGTCTTTGTTATAGACTTATTGAACAACCTCTCAATTATTTGTTCAACAATCTATGAATTCATTCGAGTCGTATGACTGATATCTATTTTAAATGCTCTGATCTAAGGCACAGCAGGAATTCGTTTCTTGGTCCATTGCTCTTTTCTATTTCTGAACGATGCACAAGTTTGTCATATTAGCCAAAAAAACAACTCCAAAACAAAAAGCAAAGTGACATTGGAAGTAGATCGGCAAAGGATATGCAGAAAAAAAGAAAGACAAATCAGAACCACTCGTCAACCAACATCAAACAAAACTGAAACTGAAAATCTATTAAGGAAAGTGTGAAAAAATATCACGATTTAAAGACATACATAGATCTAAAACGCGTAAATTCGTGAAAGAGAAATATCAGCCAGATAAACCTAGCAAAAGGCGTATTTCTATCAAATAACAAAGCTCCTTATAAAGTGTATAAATATGCATGAGCTGATAAGTTCGTTTCTTTCAGGGCAAGGTGTCATTGATTGCATTAAATCACAAAAAGGTCCTTTTGAAATGAATACATTTTCTTTAAGTAAAACTGTGCATAGAAAGTGAGTATAAAACCAATTTAACCGCATATAAATACTCTATATAACTACAAACAATGTCTGCTAACATTCATGGTATCTTTGGAGTTGATTTGGACCAAAAAAAAAAGTGGCATGTAAAATTTGGCCAAAAGCCATTTTTGACCAAAGGGTATTACTCAGGAAATCTCGAGTTTGACAACTCTTTGAGCTTCTTTTCGACGCTGCAAGACAAAAAAGGAAGCTATCAACAAGCTTAAGTACTCAAAATGAGCACCAGAGGCTGTAGTTTTTAGTGCATGAGTTTGTTTGCCAAGTGTGTTATGAAGATGACATGATACAAGTGGAGAACCTTGTAAACATGTCGGCCTATTTTCTCAATATTTTGCTAGCAAAGCTGCTGTGTTCTCTACATCAATAGACTCAGAAAGCCAAGTTTTATAACTTTTATTATTACACCAAAGCAAAATAACTGCGTTTTTATGCAGCTCTCAACAAAAGTCCGATCCTAGATGCGGCAGAATGGATAGTCAAATTGAATCAATCTTCGCACACAGCTATCCTGTATGTTCTATGTCCATTTACCCCCCCCCACACACACACACACATCTACATAAGAAAATGCTCATATCGCTATTTCTCTATGTTCTTTGGCACTCAAGGTAACATAAGATACTTTTGGAAGTCCATCGACAACGCATTTTATATGACATCTAGAGCAAAAATGCTCAAAACACAGCTTAAATGCACCCTTCTTTAATAGTCTGGTTGCTGAGCAATGGTCTATCAAAAGGGTTCATTTTCTCATTCGGAACATGTTATTTTGAGCCAAGAAATTGAATGGTAACATTGGTTTGTCACTTGGGCGGAATTTATGTTTTTGACCATGGAGGATCCACGGAGGTTCGTAAAGATAAAAAAAAAAGCAAAACTCGATCAGGAATTTTTGGAATGCCCCAATGTAGGCCTGATCTAACCGAAATCAGGTAAGGCGATGCCGACCATCAAAAGGGTAACTGTTTGTATGACTCAATGCATAAAATGCTCATGGGTGATATTAGCTATAATACATGACATTTCTGAGGCTAAAGAGAGTAGTTTTAAGCATCACTAACGGTAGATATCTTGTAGATAGATGGTGCTGTGATTCAAACCTCGGTTATCTTTTTTCAAATCAACTTTTTATCAATAAACAGACAAAATCCTTCATTACAACAGTAAAGAAATATATGGTACAAAACATAATAACCATATATCGTAAATACCTATCGGAATAAAGTCAATAACTTCATAATGTCTCCAGCACTTTCTTTTTTTTTCTTACACCAACATAGGTTTATTTTAATGTTCCCTTTAATAAGCCTTCGGTCCTACTTGCGTCGATATTTTTGCATTAAAGAGCAACTAAACACTCTTTATTGAACCAAATATTTATTGTGAGGTCACTATCTTAAGCTAACTGTAGCTAGATATGTAGTCCTCTTTGATTTTGAGAATAAAGTATTTTACAAGCTTTCTTGCCACTGATAGGTTTACCTCTCTATCTTCTCTTTCTAGTCTTTCTATTTGATTTATGCTTTTCTCCGAAACATTCTGTCAAAATACAGCATTCTAGGTAATGATTATTTTTTTTATTTTTTATTTTTTCAATTAAGTATAAAATTGACATTTTCTAAAAAACAGAAACATGATACCAATAGCACCAGCACCAGTCAACGTAACACCCAGAGCACATGATATTGAAAGAAGAAAACGAACAAGAGCAAAAAGAAGTTGTGATATGTGCCGAAAAAAGAAGACTCGGTGTGACGCTGACATTCGGCAGCCTTGTTCAAAATGTCGACATACAAAAACAGAGTGTAGTTTTCTTGTTGAGCAAAAGAAAAGAGGACCTAGTTCAGGGTAAGTTGTTTTGTAATGCAAGATTGGAAGACTAATCCCTCCTAATGTAGAAGCTATGTTGAAGAATTAGAGACAAGACTCAAACGGATGGAAGTCGTTTTGAATAGAATAGCTAAAAAGAAACAAACTACAAGCGACATTGCTTCTGCGATTGAAGACTATCCCTGCTTAAACGATCAGTCTATTCATATTGATGAACCAAAAGACAATAAAGAGCCGGGACCAGGACCAGAAGCAAACATAACTGAATTTGATGATTGTTTCTTGCTTGATCAAGATGTAAAAGACGATGAGTGCGATTCAATAGATAAGCAAATGCAAGGATTAAAGATATCAAACTATCAACGAACACGGTATATTGGTTCAAGTGCAGGCGTTCATTTCTTGAATGATGCATTATTTCGTCACCATAAAAGGCATCCTTTGCCTCGGGAACCTTCATGGTTTATTCAAAAGGTCAATGACGACGAAGACGAGCATGTAATTATGAAGACACAAGAAATAACAGCAGCTTCTATTCCACCAGCTGGCAGTATAATCAATCGCATTGAAATCTTTGAGGATATGCCATTGATCACAGAAAGACTTGCTGATTATCTGGTCCATATGTAAGTAAATGACACAAAAACGGGCTTAAACTAAGTTGTAGGTATTTTACGCGTATACATCATTATTGTCCTATTATCAACAAGGTTCAGTTCTTAGAAGAATACTACTTTCACTGCCCTACACCACCAGACAAATATTTGTTGTATTCTGTTGTATTTGTAGGAGTTTCTGTCTTTATTTCTGATCTATCAGACGCCAATGTGTTTGACTACACACCAGAACAACTTACAGAGATTCAAACCTATTTAAAGACGCAATCTCAAAAGCTATACACTATTGCCCATAAAAGATCCATGATCAGTACTATACAAGCATTAATGTTGCAGAGTATGTTTGTAGGCCATAACGAAAATGATGAAGAGGGTACTAGTCATTGGCTTATTTCAGGCATGGCTATTCGCATTGCTCAAGATATGGGTCTTCACCGTGATTGTTCAACATGGCGAATTCCAAGTTATGAAATTGAATTGAGAAAAAGAATTTGGTATGCTTGTTATTTGATGGACAAGTGGGTAGCTGCAGAATTAGGCAGACCTATCTCTATTGTGGATCAAGAATTTGATGCTCAACTTCCTTCACCTTATGAGCTCGATTATCCTTCGCAACTAGCGAAAAACAACAAATGTGAAGCAGTGCCTATTTTAATTATGGAAGCAGAAATATCACTGCAGCAGAAACAGCCAGTGTATACAGCCTTCTTGTACCTGGTTACGTTGTCTCAGATCTCAGGGCGAGTATTAGTCGGACTTCATTCTACACGAGCCAGACATGACCGAGCTCATGATCTAGAGCTCTTGAAGATTCTAGACCATGACTTAGCAGACTGGAAAGCATCTTTGCCGCATGAACTACAGATTGATTTAGACAATCCCAACTATTGTTTTAGTGCATCCGCAGGTGTTGTTAATATTGCTTATAGTGCTATTTTACTGTTGCTCTATCGTCCTTTTATCCGAAAGAATAGTGGGTCACAAATGTCTCAAAAGGCATTACAGGTCTGTACAACGACTGCAACTAGGCTGGCATCCATTATTGAGGCTATGGATCGCAACTCCTATGTCGCATTGCCGTGGAACCTGCTACTTTAGTAAGTTTATTGATTGTGTAATTAAGTTGTTATTAATTTATTACTTTTAAGCGCGTCTTTTCAAGCTGCTATTATCTTTTTGCACAATGCAAAGGGCAGTAACGAGGAATTAGCAGAAGAAAGTAGGAAAGCACTGATTCGTTGTGCGAAGATCTACCAAACGGATCAGCACTTGAAAAAATTAAGATTTGTCAAGCTTTTTCAAAAACTGATAGAGAGCTTTGATGTATCTATGATTGAATTTGGACAAGCAAGTCCCGAAATTACATTATCTAATGAAGCTGACGATGAGTCTCAGCATCAGGAAGATTCACTACCTGACAAATTATCTAACTTACTCTATAATCCAGAAGCTCCACGCTCCAAGAAAAACAACAATAGCAACAACAACAACAACAACAACAACAACAACGAGGCCTGTTCTTCAGCCATGGTAGACTTCTTTGAACTACCTAAAACCAATAATTCATTCTACACTTTAAACTCAAATCAACAAGACACAAACAACCTTTTACAGTCTGTTGACTTGTCATTACAAGATTTACCATGCTATCAAATGAACAATACTCAGTCATTTACTTCATCAAACACTTTTGCATTTCCTATTCAAGAATCCAACAATGGTGGTTTAGTCAACACGCCTAATCCCTGTATGCCCATTTGGGACTTTCCTAATAGTATTGCATGGAATGATTGGGACTCTTTTCTAAAGAACAATGTTTTTCAACAATAAAAAAGAAGGAAATATGCAGAATTGACTTTTTTGAGATTATACCACGATGTTGAGAATACAATGTATCACCAATTCATTTTTCTCTTCAACAAACACTTCAAATGGGGGGGGGGAAGTCTTTTTTTTTTTTTTTTTTTTTATCTACTGGAGCAAAAAAAAAAAAAAAAAAAAAGACAGACTGATAGAAGAAGTCAAAGAGCCCTGATTGCTTTTGTCCTTAAAGCAATGCAATCTATAAAATGGAAAAATTCTATAGATGCTTTTGATTGCCACCACAAACATAGTCATTTTATTTCTTTTTGTTGGCAATCAAATTTCTTCATCACTTTTGTATGCCACATGCAAATCAAGAGCATACATTTTAGAAATGCAGAACTCTACCACCAAACCCACTGTTCAAAAAAAAAAAAAAAAAAAAAAAAAAAAAAAAAAAGGAAAGAAAAGAAGAAATATTTGACTTTGTTCTTTTGTAATACCAGTTCTTAAAAGTAACATATCTTGATCAAACTGTTCATTGAAGCCATCTAATTATGGCTCGCACTCTCTAGCTTCATATCTCTTATCAAATCATTATACTGTGTGACTTTATTCAAATGAACGTTTTCTTGATGGTCGTGGCGACAGTTCATAATGTCATTCGCTTCAAATGTAGACTTATTTTAGCTGATGGGTTTAATTGAATGTGTAAGTTTGATTGTCACGCATATATACTTATTGCAGAACTATAATTACGAGACATGACCCTTTTTTACCTGAGCATGTTTCTTGTAAATGAATTTAGACATGAATTTGGGTAACATTCCGCTTACTACAATGAATACTCCAAAAAGTAACAACTTTTAATTGAATATCCTTCTTTTTCGTGAAAAAAAATATTAAAAAACAGAAAAGATTCTGCATACTTTAAAGCTCATTACAATTATGCATTTGTACTTTTTTCTAAAAAAAAAAAAGGCCAGCGAGCACTTAGCATCTATTTGCTGTATTGCTATGGTCAAGTCTCTGGAGAAAAAAGGAAAAAAAAAAACTCCCTTTTGGGATTAAAGGGAAAATGTAAAAGATTTGAGTGAGAATAACGATAATTAGCTAGTGTTTCATACGAAGGAGATGTCTGACAAAAGGTTCGTCGGAGTAGCCGGACGGTTGAGGAAGTTTTGAGTGAGCCAACTAGTCTGCCTGAAATAGGATTGCACAGATAGTAGGTCAGCAGAAGAGTAAGACATCAATTGAATTTCTCAATTTGTTTTTAAAAATGTCGGTAGCAAGAGATCTAGAAGGTAAGAGATACAGAGGATCTTTTATAGATGAGGGTATTAGGAGGCGATTGTGCATATTTGCAGTGGACAGAGTAATTCCCATTGATTTTAGATAAACATGTAAGACATCTCTACATCAACTAGCTCTTCAGCTCTAACAATAAAGCAGGTAAATTAAGAGTGGTGAAACACTGTAGAAGTTAATAATAACTGAAATGGCGGCAGCAGTATTCTTATGTTCTTTAGTTATCAAAGCAAGATCTTTGATTGAATCTCGTTTGGTATAACTGCCATAATGTTCGTCTTCATTCTCGTTATCTTCAAAATTTGTAGTACATTTGCTTAAACTACAAAACAAGAGTCTTCAAATACTTCTTATTGATATATGTCTGTTTGCAATGATTGCCTTAGATATATCTTCGAGTGCCTTCTTTGACATGATGTTGAAGTCACTTTTAAAGAGCTAGACAATTTGATTAACTAATATAGCAGCCGATACCCTTTGGATTAGTACTTATACAGCCTAATGTACAAGTTGCGTTATTACTAAGTGACAGAGATGTTTGCTAATGTCAAATAAGTTTGACCAATGTCGTTTGCTTTAAGTTGGAATGACTGGATTATGGCACACTTTAAAATTCAAATTCAGCATTATCTTTTAAAAGAACAAATCGAAATGAATATTCAAGTCTTTTATAAAGATAAATAAGGACAGATTCTTCAATGAGCTTATTGGAATAGAAATGGATGAGGAATACCCTCTTGCTCGTATTACAAGTCTCGATCAACATTTGAATGTACATTTTATGCCCTTCTAGGTTGAATTTGAATTTTCATCTTATGAAGTGTGGAACTTGTTTATATATCCGCTCAGATAGTGTAACCTCCTTTTTTCATATCAGTGTAACATGGTCGTTTTATTAGAACTAAATTCTTTTGTTCTCTTTTTCTTTTGCCTCTTTTTTTAAAAACTATCGTTTAATATCCACCCTTTCCATTCCTTTTCTTTTCCTACATAAAAAAAGAAGGCAAACAGAGAGTAGGTGATAGAATGTCAATTCGAAACAGCCAACAAACACTCCTTTCAGCTGCTTTGATCTTTATATCATGTGTTTTTGCGGCGTCAAGTAAAGTACACAGAGTAATTTAATATGAATCACTTGCTTATTTCTTATTTAGATTGTAATCCATCTAATTGTTCAGCAAGTTGTACACCCAGTTGTTCAGCCAATGAAGTTTGTACCATGAGCACCATGACAACGTGCGGTGTTTGTCCTGATTCAAAATGTGTATCGAGGGCAGCACTTGGGCTCCCAACTGTCGATGCTTCCAGCGGTTCCTCTTCCAATGCTGGTTTAATTGGCGGTGTTGTAGGTGGCCTTGTAGGTGGTGGATTTGTAATTGGCGTACTTGTGTTCTTCTTTGTACGCCGTCGCAACAAAAAGAAACTTGCCCTACCACTCGCTTTTCGTAATCCTAATCTTAGCAAAGGAACACTTGAAATGCAAGAAAACAGCAGACAGATTACTTCAGGTGTTATTCCTGTTACATTTATACCACCTTCGACCCATAGTGTACGAGAATCATCTGAAGGATCTGAAGCAGCTCGCTCTCGTTATAACAGTTTTGCTACGTTTAATAACGACCTTGAAGATCCATTCAGTGATCGTCCTGTCTCCAATGCACCAAGTGTTATGACCACCAACACAGGCTATTATAGTCGACGTGGTTCTTCTGAATCACAAATTGTGGGACAACAAAAAGCTACTGTAATTCAAGCAACACAAGCATTACGCGCAAGACCTACCATCATGCGAGTTAAGACTGTTAGACAAGCAGATGGCTTAACACGAAGTGGTTCTCTCAAGACAATCAAACCAGAAAAACCTGCAAATGTAACACCATCACCTCCTGAAAAAAATTCAGACGAATCTGAAAACCCCTTTGACGACAAAAACAAAGCATCACCTATTTCGCCGTCAACAGAAAGTATAGCTAGAAATAACAAAATGGATAGTGTTATGTCAGCACCAGGCGATGGTGAAATCACCATTTTTTGGAATGGCAGTTAAATTATGTACTATGAAATAATAATTTTTTTATCTAATTTATTCTTTAACGGTCTTGCCAGTCTTTTTAATGGCTTCAAGAACAGTTTCGCGAGGAAGATTGGTATCAACAACTACTTTTTGTTCTTCTAAACTAATGTCAACCTTTTCGATGCCTGAAAAGAAAAAAAAAAGTAAATCTTTAAGTCTTATTATGATTGTTATAAATACCTTCAAGTCTAGATAATGCCTTGTTAACTGCATTAGAGCAACCAGAGCAGGACATTTCAACGTTAAATGTGTATTGCTACATAAAAGAGAAAGAGAAAAAAATAGATTAAAGACTGACGAATTTTTCTTATTGTTACTTACGGCCATATTGTATGAAAGAAAGATAAAAAGTTAAAAACAAAGACGTGGTCTCTTTTAAATTGAAGGGGAGAACAAATAAGCGATTTACGCAGAAGATGAAAATAAAAAGTCAGCCAAAATCAGGCCCTATTTTTTTCTCGTTTTTTCTCTCTATTACAAATCAAATGGAAAAGGTGCGTTTTGTTTGTTTGGATATTGACTCATGTGCCTATTTAGATCACTATGCTTTATTTTGCAGCTGCAAAGGACATTACAGGAAAAGAACAAGAAATGATTCAAATAAAAAATAACTGGACTTTGACTGATTTGTCAACTTGTTTAGTACAACAATATGGCACCAATTTAAAAGAACTCTTATCGACCAGTATGTATGCAATAGATATGGAATATATTGCCAAAGACCAAGAAAGAACTATTTTAATTCAACCCAACATGGAAATCGCCATTATTCCTCCTGTTAGCGGTGGATAAATGGTTTTTGTTTCTTTTTTTTTTTTTATTTTCTCTCTTTATTTTCTCTCTTTATGATAGACACTTTTTATCTTGTAGCCTCGAGTATAGCAGCTCTTATAGCCCGTTCAGTAACATATCCTTGTAAATAACATACGTATTCCCTTCATTCTCTGACTGCTATACTATAGTGGATACAATAAAAACACGTTTACAAACCAAATCCAATACCTACACGGTTTTAGTAGACCATGAACCCACAAAAGAAAAATGGTTCAGAACAATAGCTGCGCTTTATCGAGGGATAGGCATTACACTGTTATTTTCTGTACCTGCCCTGACAGTCTACCTTACCTGTTATGAGTATTCCAAGTCTTATCTAGACTCAATTTCAACATGGTTACATAAAGATGCGTTGATCAACCATGCGCTATCTGGCTGTGTTGCAGAGTTATCTGCAGGCATTTTTTTCACACCAATGGAAGTCACCAAGAGCCAATTACAAATCATGGACTATACCACAATAGGACTTGTTAAAACAATTGCCCAACACGATGGTATGGCTGGATTTTATCGTGGTTATTGGATGTCGATTGCCGTCTTTTTACCTCATTCAATTGCTTATTTTATTGTGTACGAGCAACTCAAGAGCTACTGGGAAGTACGAGATCAGACATTCATGGTTTATTTGTTCTGTTCTGCTGTAGCAAGTACAATAGGTATTATTATTTCCACACCTTTAGACATTATCAAGACAAGGTGGCAAGTATCTTCTCAAGAACAGGCTTATAGAGAGGGTCCTATCAAGATTGCTCGTGATATGTGGCGATATGAAGAAGGGCCCAAAGCGTTTACACGGGGAATGCTTGTCCGTATTGCCTGGGGAATTCCTGTTACTACCATTAATATGACTGTATTTGAGTCCTTATTGAAGGTGCACAATAGCAGTTAGTATGCAAACATACTAAGCCAAATGCGCTATTTGAGGAAACACACAGTATCATTTTTTAAGTAGTCCTTTATTAAAGCCTGTGATATGATGAAATCCTGACATTTCTTGCAAAAAGATGCCATGGTCATTGCAAGCCAAACTCAGTGTTCTCCAGTTCATTTGCTTACCTTGGCAAGAGTAGCACACTGCACAATGTATGCCATCTATTCCAGTACATTGAGACCGTTCATTGACGATATTAAAATACATTTTGGACATGTCTGATAGTTTATGAATGCGCTTGGCAATCATGTCACTCTCACATACATGAACATCATCTTGAATTCGTCTATCGTGTATAGGTTGTACATCAAATCCAAATAGCCAAATTGCAACATTTTTGCCATCGTCTGCAATGAATCTGCGAACTGAATTAGGCGAGACAATTAAGTCAAGTGTGTCTTTTGATAAGATATAAAACATGCTGTGGGTATATGCAGGAAGAACAGGTAAAGCGTAGTCGATCTGCAGACTTTTTTCAGCGATACGTAAGGGTATATTTTGCCATACTGATCCTTTCCAATAATAAGATGTTGAGGCATGCTGTAACTCTTTCAAGACAGTGTCCCAAACGACAAACACATTGTCATCTGTCTTGACAACATAATCATGATCTACACTTTTGGCCCATCTAAATGCTTCCAACACTTTTCTGCTTTTGTTTATTTTGGTATCTGAGGCTTGTACCATGATCAAATCATGGTATGTCTCTGCTTCTTGAAGTATTTTAGATGCACTTAAGAGTTGCTGTGTAGCTGAAGGTGGTTGTCCAATTATAAACCGATAGTTGACTGTCATATGTTGCGAAGAGAGTAACCGAAGTGCTGATTTTCGAAGCATTTGGCGTCTATCATACGCTGACCAGGAAGATATGATTAGCACAAGTACAGAAATAGACTGTGGAGATGACAAGTGATTGTTTAAAGAAGCGTCTCCTATCATCAATTGGCTCGTTGTATATTGAAGTTGGTCGATTTGATACAAGACTGCAAACACAGACAGGCAAGTGGCGACTGACATGGGGAAAATCAAGACTTTCATGATGGTCAACTTTAAGAACAGGTTGGGATCTTTGACATTAGCTGCTTTGCCATGGTATTTTGGATCAGACACAATAGAGAGACGAATAATATCTGTGATGAGTAGAATAAAGCAGTTGATCATCCAAGTACGGATGGGTTGTTCAGGACCATTGCGTGTATTGACCCAAGCAGAGATCGACCAAGTAATCACAATAAATGTAATCAAACGCACAATTGCACTGCTGATTTCATAATGAAATATCCAACGTCGCATCATGCTTGTTGTTAGAATCCAATTCCAATAACCTGCTAGCGCACACTACTCATGAATAAGTAATTATAGTTTGTCTTTGACGTACTTACCCAGAAGCTGCCAACTATATAGTCTATTTGGGAACTCTGAAGAACAACAGCGCCACCAGCATCTCGAAAAGGTACCTGAAGTGCTTGCCTGCTATTATACAAGAATCCAAGAAATGAGGGGATCAAACTAAGTGTTCGCAGAGCGTCAATAGTGATCTTGGCTCGACGAGGTAGATTTAGATCAGATAAAGACAAAGTCTTTCGCCAAAAATAAAAACGAGGAGGCCTTGGTTTGGCTGCAGACATTTATTTGTATCAAAGAAAGGAAGATAAAAGTTGGACGGAGTGTTACCAATTTTATTTTAAATTGTATTGATGTCTTTACCTTTTATCCTAAAAGGACTATTTGCTTCTTTTGATTTCCGTTGTCTGACCAAGGCAATTCAACTTTTAAAGCTATGTGTTCATAAAATTTTAGAGGTAAAATGACTGGCCATCGCCTACTTGGAGCTAGCACTTGCCTGAATGGAAGTGTAGTATCCTCTTGAAAAGTACTTTTAGACGAACTTATTTTTTATTTATTTATTTAGATGGTATTTCAGTGGCTGTAGAAACACACACTACATTTATGACCAAGTGCTTGGGTAGAGGCTTTAACATCCTTTGCTTACACATAACAAATTACTTGTCGTTGAGTAGATCTTGTACTTGTATATTGTCTATTCATCTTCAGTTACTGACCACAAACAGTCTTGAATAAAAGCAATGAGTCGAACCCCACTTGTGCAACGGCTTTATCCACTCACATTTGTTGCTTTATTGTTGTCTTTTATTTTCAGTACGAGCTGATCAGAGCACAGTTTACTTGCTAACCAGCAGCGATGTTGGTTTCAATACATTATAGTGTTATTATCTGCTTTTGCGTATCTGATGTCTAGTCGTTGTAGCGACTGGATCAAAATGCAATTGTGGTTTGTAAATGTCAGTATTCAAGAAAAAAGATAACCGGGGTTTGAATCACAGCACCATCTATCTACAAGATATCTACCGTTAGTGATGCTTAAAACTACTCTCTTTAGCCTCAGAAATGTCATGTATTATAGCTAATATCACCCATGAGCATTTTATGCATTGAGTCATACAAACAGTTACCCTTTTGATGGTCGGCATCGCCTTACCTGATTTCGGTTAGATCAGGCCTACATTGGGGCATTCCAAAAATTCCTGATCGAGTTTTGCTTTTTTTTTTATCTTTACGAACCTCCGTGGATCCTCCATGGTCAAAAACATAAATTCCGCCCAAGTGACAAACCAATGTTACCATTCAATTTCTTGGCTCAAAATAACATGTTCCGAATGAGAAAATGAACCCTTTTGATAGACCATTGCTCAGCAACCAGACTATTAAAGAAGGGTGCATTTAAGCTGTGTTTTGAGCATTTTTGCTCTAGATGTCATATAAAATGCGTTGTCGATGGACTTCCAAAAGTATCTTATGTTACCTTGAGTGCCAAAGAACATAGAGAAATAGCGATATGAGCATTTTCTTATGTAGATGTGTGTGTGTGTGTGGGGGGGGGGGGTAAATGGACATAGAACATACAGGATAGCTGTGTGCGAAGATTGATTCAATTTGACTATCCATTCTGCCGCATCTAGGATCGGACTTTTGTTGAGAGCTGCATAAAAACGCAGTTATTTTGCTTTGGTGTAATAATAAAAGTTATAAAACTTGGCTTTCTGAGTCTATTGATGTAGAGAACACAGCAGCTTTGCTAGCAAAATATTGAGAAAATAGGCCGACATGTTTACAAGGTTCTCCACTTGTATCATGTCATCTTCATAACACACTTGGCAAACAAACTCATGCACTAAAAACTACAGCCTCTGGTGCTCATTTTGAGTACTTAAGCTTGTTGATAGCTTCCTTTTTTGTCTTGCAGCGTCGAAAAGAAGCTCAAAGAGTTGTCAAACTCGAGATTTCCAGAGTAATACCCTTTGGTCAAAAATGGCTTTTGGCCAAATTTTACATGCCACTTTTTTTTTTGGTCCAAATCAACTCCAAAGATACCATGAATGTTAGCAGACATTGTTTGTAGTTATTTAGAGTATTTATACGCATACAAACGGACTTAATGTTGACTTTATTGGTCTGAGAAATAGACAAAGGTGTACATGGGTTGTTGTCTTTTTCACTGTCAAAGCATTTGTCTACCTGGTGTTTCTGTTACATGAGTAAATATCAAATTACTTATCTAAATAAATCACTATGTTAGTAAGGCACTTGGTTTGATTAAATCAAAGAAAGGGAATATTTACTTATGAAAAACATCAAAATGTTGAGTAACTACATGTTGTATGATAGGCTTTTTGTAGGTTTGATGCGATTTGAGTATTGAATCAGGTATTTAGAACACAACAGCTATCTACATTTCATTTTGGCTTGTTCATTTTTTCTTCGCAACAAAACTTACTTTTTTCATTTTTGTACCAATCTTTCAGGGCAAATTTGCGTTGATACCTGCTTTGTCATTTCGCCTCATATGGACAAAGCATTTATGGATGATTAAAATGGAGATTATTTTAAGAACATCAAAGTTACACGCACCGTCCCACCATCATGCTTTATCCGTTCAAAACTTCGATTGAAAGCCATCACGGTTAAAATACCGCTTTGTGAGCATGACATATAAATACTACATTGTTTTTTCTTTTCTTCTTTTTTTTTAACGCGTAACATGTTAAACCCACAAAATAGAGCACAAGAAAGAACTACCGAAGAAGTAAGTGAATGCGCTTTATGCTCTTTCTCTAACTTTGTATAGATCATTCTTGAGCCTTACAACTACTTAATCTCACACCCGGGGAAAGAAATTCGTACCAAGTTGATATCTGCTTTCAACTTGTGGCTCAATGTGTCCGAAGATGTGACTGAAGTAGTGAACAAAGTAGTGGGCATGCTTCACAATGCCAGTTTAATGCAAGTAGATGAACAAAATTAGATATAATACTTATTATGATTATAGGATTGATGATGTACAAGATGATTCTGACTTAAGAAGAGGTGTACCAGTTGCTCATCATATCTATGGTGTTCCTCAGACTATTAATACAGCAAACTATGTTATTTTTCTGGCTCTACAGGAAGTCATGAGACTAAACAATCCTGAAATGATTCATGCTTGTACCGAAGAATTGATTAATTTACATAAAGGTCAGGGCATTGAGTTGTATTGGAGAGACAGCTTAACATGCCCTACTGAAGAGGAATATATTGATATGGTCAACAATAGTACGTGTCTCCGGTCAATTTCAAAACGTTAACTACTCAAATAGAAACAAGTGGGTTATTAAGATTGGCTGTTCGTTTAATGCAAGCTGCTAGTCAAACTGAAATGTAAGTTAGAAAGATGGCCACAAACTTCTCTTCTTATCAAGCTATTAGTGACTACACTTCTTTGGTAAACATCATTGGTATTCATTTTCAAGTGCGTGATGACTACATGAACCTCCAATCCAACACAGTAAGTATAGTGATAAAAAAAGTCTATGTAACTTAACAATTGTAGTATACACAAAACAAAGGCTTTTGCGAGGATTTAACTGAAGGCAAATTTTCTTTCCCTATCATTCATGCTATCCGGAAAGATGTCTCTAACAGACAATTGCTGAATATTGTTAGTCAAAAGCCAACGAACATTGAGGTAAAGAAATATGCATTGGAAATCATTCAAAAGACAGGAACTTTTGAATATGTACGTAAATTCCTCCATCAAAAAGAAGAAGAGATTTTAGTTGAAATCAAACGTTTAGGAGGCAATCCTTTGTTAGAAAAATATATTGAAACTATCAGAATAAAGCAAGAATAAGTCTAATTTTAAAATTCTCTGCCTGCAACAAGTAATCCATCTCTCAACTTAACACTATCTGTAAGCTGTAATAGTTGTTTTTTTTTAGTATCGAATAATTCCTGCATTATTTGCTTACCAAATTACATCCAAATACTTGAGCATTTTCAAGAGATTCACATTGATCAATGAGTCTTTTTAATACAAAATCGTCCATTGATCGTACAAATCCACAATTCAAATGAGTAAGAAAGCGACAAGGTTTCAAATCACTGCCATTGCCTGCCAATAGTTCAAGACCAGAAGCTGTCAATAACTGCAAACTATGCAAATTGAGACGTTTCAATGATTGGCCAGAATGACGAACAATAGCCTTCAGCACATCATCATTAAACGAAGTGCAACGAGCTACATTAAGTTCAACAAGTCCTCTTGCTTTCCAATTATCAAGAAACTCAACCATGGCTTCAGCAGTCAATTGTCCACATTGCTCCAAGCTTAATTTTTGTAAGTTTTGACAATGCTTTAAAATACCTTCAGACAGGATTTCATTCGTTAAATGATGACCTCCTTTAACTGAAAGCTCCTTTAGATGAGGACCTACTTTAGAGAGCAAATGGACCATGTCTTTTGTATCGAATTTGTATTCATGAGTTGGCCAGGCCAGTTCCAAAGACTCCAGCTTTTTAAGCTTAGCAAGCGAGGCTAGCCAATTAGTAGACATGTGGGATAGTTGCTTCAATTTTAGTTTCTTGACATTAGGGCAATACATTACAAGTGCATCCACACACTCTTGGAGGAAACGAGCTGTATTGGCAAGTGAGAATCCTTCTAAGCGAGGACCCATGGTTTCAAAAAACTTGATCCAGGCCTCCTTAGTCACCAAGAATGGACCAGACAGTTCCAAGGACTTGAAATGGTGCAGGCGATCACAATAAGCTAGCAATGTTCTGTCTGTGATATGACCACAATAGATCAAAGACAATCTTTCCATTCTGATACAAAATTGAGAAATCATATACAAACCATGGTCTGTCATTTTAGAGCAATCTCCCAAGCTCAAGATTTTGCGATCAGGTTCCATAAACAGCTTCGCAATCTGATCAGTCAGTTTGCGGTTACGGGAGATGATTTTGCCTAGCTTTTCAAAGCTTTCATCACTAATGATACCAAAAGTGTCTATTTCGTCAATGTGTTCAGCAACGACAGATACACAAATCTCTTGCAAAGAAGGAATTTGATGTTCGCAATAAATTTTCTTCTTTTGAACAGCAGGAATTGTCCTTTTTCTGCTAAGCGAAGGTTTTTTGGAAGGAGTTTCACCAGCTAAGCATTTGGGACAAGTAATAATATTTTCATTTTCCGTCTTGCGTACAAATCTTCCTTTGCATTGATCACAGAAAGCAATACGAGCACGTCCAGTAGGCAGTTTTCTTGGGCCAGAAGAAGAGGGCCTAAAATCATTGGGATCAAAGCTACTATCGCTGTCGCTTTCATCACTGCCATCATTCTTCTTTCTCTTTTTGCTATCCTTTGTCTTTCTCTCAGAGGGTCTATAGAGCATTGAAGTTCGGGCGGTAGGTGCTGCGGAAGACTCTGGTTGTTGTTCCTCCTGTTCTTGTGGGATTTCATTGTTTCTTTGAGCCTCTCTTCTGGCTCTTCTGCCAGTATTGGGGACACGAATACCATGTTCCTAGATTGCGTAGTCATTAGTTTCCATCGGTATAGTGCTTTATTCTTACTCTAAGGAAACTGGTCAAAGCAGAAGTAGGTCCGCTGACTCTATTGTTGCTGTTATTGGTGTCGTTGTTATTGTTATTGTTATTATTTGACATAACCAGACAAAAGAATCAGAAAAAGAGAGAAGAAAGACGTCAAAAATGGGGATCACAAGAGTGATTAGTGCGTCAATTCAATTTGACAGTTGGTTGAAACACACAGTAGTGCGGACTGCATTAACCACTTTCGGATCGGACATTACCAAGCCATTGCTGCTTTTTAATCCATTTTCCTCTTGCCTTCAACTACTCTCTCTCCTTTCAAATCCATTCTTGAATGTACGTATACGATAGCCATCCATCAATTTAAACTAATCCATCCACAGATGTCTGACCACGAAGAAGTCATTAACGAAGTCGAAGTTGCTGTTGAAACCACCACCACTGGTCAAATGTCTGTTGAAGACGCTCTTCAAGAAGTTCTCCGTCGTGCCCTTGTTCACGATGGTCTTGCTCGTGGTTTGAAGGAAGCTGTTAAGGCTCTTGACAGGTAATTATCACTAATTCTTCTTTCTTTTTGATCCTCATGAAAAGCCAAAGAGAAAAAAAGGGAGATTTTTTTTTGATTTGAACAAAAAAAGTATTGATGATAATTTTTTCTCTATTTCTTTTTTCAATTAACAGACGTCAAGCTCACTTGGCTGTTCTCGTTGAAACCTGTACTGAATCCGAATACATCAAGCTTGTTGAAGCCCTCTGTGCTGAACACAACATCAACTTGATCAAGGTCTCTGACGCCAAGAAGCTTGGTGAATGGGCCGGTCTCTGCAAGATTGACCGTGAAGGTAACGCTCGTAAGGTTGTTGGCTGTTCTTGTGTTGCTGTCACTGACTTCGGAGAAGAATCTGAAGCCATGAACGTCCTTTTGGATTACTTCAAGACCCGTTAAATTTTTTTCTAATAAAATAAAATAGTGTATATTTAAAAAATTTGATACTCTTTTCTTTCTTTATGATTGTTGAATCTAAATTCTTAACAAGTCAGGCAACTCATTTGTTTATGACTGAGCCTATTCACTTTCAAGTGACTCAACTCGACAAAACGGTTATAGTTTGGGCTGGTAAAACAGACGGAAAACTAGGTGACTTGTCTGTTGCTATGCCTCCCTTTGGCTCTCAAGTAAAACAGTTGTTATGCTAAAACGCGTCTAACATGGAATAGACACATGCACCAGCCACTTCAATATTCAGTAAAGATGTCTCTGAACAAAGTCGCAACTTATCCCGTAGATTAGGTAACACACTTGCCCATCATCAATCGTATTTATTGTTTCGAATAGCATCCAAATACAAGCAACAATTTTATGTTAGTTTAGATTTATCAAGTTCGGACGACATGTTGTTTGTATTTGTAGAAAAGAAACTAACAGAAATGCTCAAGAAACTTTTAGCTTAAAGCATGTTTCTTCTTTAATATATACATTTGATGTGTTGTGTACAATTTGTATGATGCAAATAAAAGAAAAAGAAAAAAATATATTCTAGAGGGTAAGATGAAGTAATCCAGAGGTATCAAGCAGCCAGTTCAGTAATATAGAACCATTGGCATTTGAAGATAACAAAAGTGCATTTTGCATAATAGCTGCAGCCACATAAATCTATTTTATATGTTAGACACACAAAAGCAAGTTTTTATATATCTACCTGCTGGTCTCGAGTCACTGATGAGTTCTCTAGAATAGCACGAACAGCACGAGCACCGAAACGACCTTGACCAATCTCCCAGCAATTGTCAACAATAGCATCAAAAATGAACTGATTTTGTTCCATATGTAAACAGCATTGAACAACATAATTACCAAATTGATCAAGAAGCAAAAGAGGAACATAAGGAGCAATATGCTCAGAGATCAACTGAACTTGCTTCTTTGTCTTGGCTGTATCAATGATCTTTTGTGCTGCCCAAGTACCATTTTTATGGACACCAATAGAGGCCAGATGAGGGGCAATTTTAGAAAGCAATATGGTTTTGGTTTCATCACAGCAATGTTCAAATAATTTTTGAACTACTGTATTTCCAATATAGTCTATAAAAAGTATAAATACATAGTCAATGCATTCATAGTTACATACCACTACAGAGTTCAACAATTTCGTCAGTACATTCAGACGCAATAGCTTCAATATCAGGAATAGCTTGTCCATTATCTAATGCCTTTCTAATCTCTCGGAGACGCAGAGGACCCAATTGACGATCAGCGCTAAATTCAAGTACAATAGGAATATATGTTGCATATTCAATGGGTGTGCGATTTGCTTCTTCTTTCTCTTCATAACCCAATTGTTTCATAATGAACTTGCGTTCAATTGCCAGACGTTTGTTTTCATCCATACTACTCAGTGAATTAGACTCTTGTTGATGCTGTTGTTTTTGAGCATTCATCATCATTGTAGCCATCAAAATGACACTGCTCCGTTGCGTTGAATCTGTCTTGTCCTGCAATTGTTGCTGTTGCTGTTGCTGTTGCTGTTGCTGTTGCTGTTGCTGTTGCTGTTGCTTTTGTTGCTGTTGAGAAGGTGTAGCATAAGAAGTGACAGTATTGCCTGAAATTACTACATCTTCAATAACATCGCTTGTTTCAGGTGCCTTGGCAAATCCTACACGAACAGTGTCTGTGCCAGGGCCTAAAATCTCTTTGTTTTGCATATGCTTGCGTGCACGTACAGCATCTTCTTGACGCTCAAAGTTGATAAAACCACAGTTTTTGTGAGAGAGGATGCGAATGGACTCAATTGAGCCAAAAGGTTGAAACAAAGATCGTAATACAGAAGGATTGATATTGGATGGTATATTTCCAACCCCTATTGCAAATATTAGCCATAAATACACATTCGTTTTTTTTTTTTCACTTACATAAGGAGCGAGTGGGACCTTGAGCATTAGGGCCAGATTCGTTTGAAAGTGCCATAGCTAAACTAACATCTGCTTTTCCAAAACCTACTTTGACCACACTACCCTTGACTTTACTACCGAGTCGATTGACAAGGTCCTTTTTTGCAGCTATTGCAGACTCCACAGTATCAAAATTAACAAAAGCACATTCTTTGTCAGATAAGATACGTGCACTTTCAACATGGCCATAACGTGCAAACATCTTGTGGAGATCAGGCACACTCAAGGAAGGATTAATATTACCCAACCATAGCGCACGGGAAGGTGTTTGATGTCCTCCACCTTCCTCATTGACTTCCTCCTCCATTTGAGGAAGTGTGTTGTACAATAGTTCGTCTGTCAAATTTGGAGTTGTACGAAAATGATCAAAAGGAGAAAACCCTTTTCTATCTGCCATACCAAGACTAATGGCCCTTGGACGTCGATGAGGAACAGATTGCTCTGGAAAGAGACTAAAAGATGATACGTCGGGATATTGTCTTGAAGAGACTGTAAAAGCACGATGGCGCATTGGAGGTGTTGGTCCATCGTCGTCATGTAACCCCAGAGAGGCAAGTGTGCTTGCAATATTCGAATTTTCATCAAGGGGACTCTCATCAAGGTTACTGATTGAACCAGAATGTTGTGGTTTTTGTTGAGCAATATATGGGCTCAAGTCAAACAAAGGAGGGAGTGTGGAGGAAGGCATTGTGCCTGCACGAGCGCGTCTTGCATTGTCTGTGAAATTAGTAGTGGGTTGATTACTAATGAATCAACAATAAGTATAGGCAATTAAAAACATCAATGCGTTACCTTTGTTTGTTTCCAAAATGTTTATGGGTGTCCGATAGCCACGGAAAATCCATTTGATAAATAACAAAGAAAGGAAAGGAAAAAAAATTCAAGAGAAACAAGAGCAAGGATAAAGCATATTAAGACACCGATTGTTAATAAAAAGTTGCTTAAATTAGTAACAAAAGGAGGGCGCTTGCTGGGGAGAAAAGAGAGTAATTTATTTTAATTGATTTGATATTAAATCATTCAATTGTCAAATATTTTGTTGCATTTAATCCAAAGGTTTCCCAAAACTCACTTGAATCTAAGCGAGGCTTGACTCCTCCTCGAGCAACAATTTCCTCTAAAGAACCACTGCCAAGTGCCTGATGACAAGTCTCATCATGAGCTGCCAAGTCTCTAGCAATTGCAATCTGTTCTTCACTTCCCCAGACTAAAAACAGCTTTATCCAATCATAACATCCATTGTCTGTCACAATCCATCTCTCCCCGGGTTTGAATTGATCATGAACAGCAACAATCGATCTTGCTACATCCTTACCATGAATTAAATGCAGTTGGCGTGCTAGAAGCTTGTTTCGAATGGCCTCTTGCGTTGGAAAACGAGGTACCCAATTCTTTGGTTGTCTAAATAAATTAGCGGATAATTCATAGTTGCCGTACTACCTTTGACCTCCCCATAAACCGGCTAAATGCAGCACTGAGCCGCCGTGCTTTATTACCACATCTTCTGCACCCATTCGTCCGGTGTCTTTTGATCTATCCAAGGGTGTATGTCTATCGGCAGGATTGCTGTTAAAAGGCCGTGTTGAAGATAGAAGAATCCATTGAGTTTTTGCTTGGTGTTTTGTTTCATAAGCGTCCATAAGCGCTGACATACATTCTGGTTGCATAACCGGGAAAGTAACAAGTACAGTCTTTGCAAAAGGTAGTGAAGAAACATCAATATCTTGGCATACCGAAGGCATTGACCATTGAATAGTGTTATTTCTACCGTCACGTGTTGTTGCTGCATAGTTTAACTGTAGAGACACCAAAAGCTCGGCTAAAAATTGCCCTGTCCATCCGAGACCCAAAATAAGCATGGGAAGGGCAGCAGATACAACGTGTTGTTCCATGAAGAAAAATATGCAAAGAAAAAACACAAAAAAAGAGCTTACAGCTTCGCGTCATGCAATGTGACCGTTTGTTTGTTAGCCCGAATTGGCAGTGCTAAACAACACTTTTTAGAACATCTATTGTATTCTTCACCAAATTTGAGATACAGCAAGAAACAAAAATGTATTGGTAGCCGAGTCTAGTTTCTAGTTTTGCTTGTTGAGTCTTTCTCAAATTTGGTGAGAAATACAATATTGAAATGAAAGAGAGGATATCTCAAACTTGATAAAGACAAACTACGTCAGTTTTATCCAATCAGATTTTAACCTTAGATTTCAACATGGATGTCAGTCATTTCTAATTGGATGTCGTCCAATTGCGCCATCATGTGCCTGAGTCGCTACATCACAAGTTAGCCTTTTATAAGTTGACAAACATCTCGGTAAAAAAAATCCACATCTTTCTTTTATATTTCATTAAAAATGGCCAACGTTCCTCATGGTGGTGTCCTCAAGGACCTTCAACTTCGTGACGCTGATAAGCAAGAAAGCCTTAAGGCTGAAGCTGCCTCTTTGCCTTCTATTGTCTTGACAGACCGTCAATTATGTGACCTTGAATTGCTCTTGAATGGTGGTTTCTCTCCTCTTGAAGGCTTCTTGAACCAAAAGGATTATGAAGGGTAAGTTACAAAAAAGGAAAAAGAGAGGATGAATGATGATTAACGACCATGATAGTGTCGTTGAGAACATGCGTCTTGCTGATGGTACATTGTGGCCCATTCCTATCACTCTTGATGTTAGCCAAGAAGAAGTGAATGAAGCCAAGATTGAACCCTCCAAGCGTATTGTCTTGTTGGATCCCCGTGATTACGAACCTTTGGCTATCTTGACTGTTGAGGATGTTTACAGACCTGACAAATCCAAGGAAGCTACTTTGGTTTATGGTGCTGATGATCTTGCCCATCCTGCTGTCAACTACCTTCACAACAAGGCTAAGGAACTCAACGTTGGTGGTTCCCTTGAAGCCATTCAACCTCCTTCTCACTATGATTACGTTGCCAACAGATGTAAGTAGTACATTGTATGTTATTGGTTGTGATTAATGTTTCTTCTCTAGTCACTCCTACTGAACTTCGTGCACATTTCAAGAAGCTTCAATGGACCCGTGTTGTTGCCTTCCAAACTCGTAACCCTATGCACCGTGCTCACCGTGAATTGACTGTCCGTGCTGCTCGTCAACGTAAGGCTCACTTGCTCATTCACCCTGTTGTTGGTCTTACCAAGCCCGGTGATATTGATCACTACACTCGTGTTCGTGTCTACAAGGCTTTGATGCCCAAGTACCCTAACGGTATGGCCGAACTCAGTTTGTTGCCCTTGGCTATGCGTATGGGTGGTCCCCGTGAAGCTGTATGGCACGCATTGATCCGTAAAAACCACGGTATCACTCACTTCATTGTTGGCCGTGACCATGCTGGTCCCGGTAAGAACTCTCAAGGTGTTGATTTCTATGGTCCTTATGATGCTCAAGCCTTGGTTGAAAAGTACAAGGAAGAAATCGGTATTGAAATCGTTCCTTTCCAAATGGTCACCTACTCTCCCGATACTGATGAATACATTCCTGCCGATGAAGTTCCCGAAGGTGTCAAGACCTTGAACATCAGTGGTACTGAACTTCGTCGTCGTCTCAAGAACGGCTTACCTATTCCTGAATGGTTCTCTTACCCTGAAGTTGTTGCTGTCTTGCGTCAATCTCACCCTCCTCGTAGCCAACAAGGCTTCACTATCTTCTTCACTGGTCTTCATGCCTCTGGTAAGAATGCCATTGCTCGTGCCCTTCAAGTGTCTTTGAACCAACAATCTACTCGTTCTGTCTCTCTCTTGGCTAGTGAAAATGTTCGTACTGAGCTCTCTTCTGAACTCGGTTTCTCTAAGCGTGATCGTGATATCAACATTGCTCGTCAAGCTTTTGTTGCTGGTGAATTGACCCGTGCTGGTGCTGCTGCCATTGTTGCTCCTATTGCTCCTTATACTGAAGCTCGTGATGCTGCCAGAAAGACTATTGAACAATACGGTGGTTTCTACCTTGTTCATGTCGCTACTCCTCTTGAAGAATGTATCAAGCGTGACCGTGATGGTATTTATGAACGTGCTCAACGTGGTGAAATCAAGGAGTTCACTGGTCTTGATGCTCCTTATGAAATTCCTACTAATGCTGACTTGACTATTGACATTACTAAGCAATCTGTCTCTCAAGCTGTTCACGAAATCATCTTGTTGCTTGAAAAGGATGGTTACGTTGGCTCTGCTTAATCTTTTTTACTCTTATATCCTTCCGTTTTTTTGTTTATAAATAGACTTGTGTATTATAAAACTTTATTATTTAATTAAGGTGGTCTTTTTATCATTTCTTCATAATGTTGTCTTGATGACATGTAAATTTCTCCAAGTCCTTTTCTAACAGGCGCCTCATTCTCATCTATAAGGTATGTCAGACAGACATGTTATGGTATTGTGCTTCTTTACCTGTCAAATTGCTATTAGAATTTGTTGGGGGAGGGTTTTGCCATAATAAGGTAGAGGATGGATTGGATGACACTTGTTGGGCAAATCTTGCGTTCGAAGCATTTGAAGGTGAATTTGTCAGTGTTGGTGGTGGTGGGGGTGGTGGCGTTTGCTGTGATGTTGACTCTTGTCGCTGATATGGTGATTCATCAACTAAAAGCTGGCTAGGAACAACAATTTCACCCGCATTATAATTCGTATTGTTGTTGCCTGAACTATTGTTGCTTCTGTTACCAAGTGCATATTGTCGATTGTTTGTTTCGCTCCATAGTTGTGAAGAGCTGTTTCTTACTGTTTGGTCATAACGGTTGTTACTTCTATCATGCAATCGATACTGATGGTCTAAATAAATTATATTTCGACTGCCGTTACTGTTGGCATTAGTCATTTGAATAATATTGTTGCTTGTATTCTGTTGTTGATGATTCATGTTGGAGGGCGTCCAATCAAGGTAAGGAGGCATATCAGAGAATTGTATAGGCGGAGGAGGTGATGGAGGAGGTGGAGGAGGTGGAGGAGGTGGGGCAACCCTAGGGTGACCTATGAGTCCTCTTTCTTCAGCCAACTCATTACTATCATGAAGTCTCTTGGGTGACAATCCATGGTCGTTGTTGGTATTGGTATCACTATGATTACTGCTATTATTATCGTTATTGTTTGTATTTCTACCATTTGAGGTAGACATGTGTATCCCATAAATGTTTTGAACTTGCTGAAGAAATTTACTACAGTTAGGTATGACGGCATAATTATTGATGAGTTGCATACACCAGATAGATCTATCAAAGAGAAGCCAGGCCTGCTGAGCTAGATTAATATCAGGATCGTCTAAAAAGCGTATGTGTGCTTTGATGGCATGAATCAGGGTATGTACTAGAAAATCGAATTTGACAATAAAAGAAGGTGATTGGCACATATGATAAACGAGTTGAGTTATACATGCGCCTGTAACTCTTGTCTGAAACTGCACAACCGAATTTGTGGTCACTCTATTCAATATATTTAGATGAATGAGGTTGTAGTACAGATGCATATGCGCTATAGCTGGCCGTGGCGCAGGTAGTTCTAGCACATCTTTAACTGACATAGTGGAAGTAGGCGTCCATTGCATTTCATGAGGTAAAGACCGAAGCCATTTCTGATAGTTGTTGTGGTTGTCTGCTATATTGTTGATCATATCTTCACGCACAATACCAAGAAAATCATTTACATCGCTGTGTTGAAAAGATTGACTAGCCGACAAGAGTATTAGTCCATCTTCCACAATGCTCATGAATTGAAGCTTCTTGCTGAAAATATTAATAATGAGGCGATCTTCATCTGACTCTTCTAGTAAAGGCGATGGACGTAAGGTTTTGATAAAGCATTTTGGAATCATCCAAGGTCTTTCCCAACCTCCGCTTTGGAACTTATCAAGATCATAGCAGCCCCAGAATACTCGTCTTCTCAATTCAATTTCGACAGGCGTAAGACTGCAGTGTACATTTGTATCGTCATGTAGGCCGAGCTCGATTGCCATGCGACAGGCCATGCCTGAATACTGCCACTGTCTACACTGAAACGAGCCGGGTCGATAAATGCTAGGGCTTGGTTCATAGAGACTGAGTAAATAAAGAGCAACCACTGTACTAACTCGAGGCACATCCAAAAAGTCATCCACAAGTCGTCTGGCTCGTTGAAGGAAGACTTCTGTTTTTGGACAATCAGGTATATTGACAAATCGAGCTGCGTGTGCATAAATAATATTTAGCAAAAGAGGGGTCACCAAGAGTCCCTTCGTTTTGATTTGTTCATAAAAGTAACTTCGAGGAATAAGCGCGATAGATTCGTAACGTTCGGAAAAAAACTGATCTATCAAGGCCATTTGGATGTCACGCGATGGCATTTCGATTGAACCAGAATAACGACTTGGAAGTGAAGGTTCAGGCATCCACATAATAAAGTTTCCATAAGAATCTGTTGTATTGAGCAGCCTTTCTGATAGGCGATTGCTATCGACGCTTGATAGCTTTCGTAGATTATCGCCAAGAGATCCCAATGCATTGCTTATCCATGATTCCATCAAAGGGCCTTTTCGCTTCAATCTATTGTGATTTGCTGAAGATGTGTCTGCAAACAAAATATGATCATCATTATCATCATTACTGTTGTCTTCATTAGAGTCGAGTCTGTCGCTGTTGGTCTTCAATGTGCCAAGAGGTTCGCTGTTATTACTGTGTATGGTTTCACTAGATTTTTCTTGTTGATCCAATTCAAGTGAACCATCTTTGTAGAAAGAGCACGGGCGCTGCCGAGCTTTTTGTTTATTTTGTATTAAACTTTAATTAATCTTAACCTTGCTACCAGCTTTTTATTTTATTTTATATACCTTTGCACTATGAATTGTAAATATCAAATTTTTTGTATTTTTTATTATCTAAGTACCTGCATACAGGGCCTTAATCCGTCACACTAAGAAAAAAAAAAAGATTAATAATAACTATTTATGAAATAAAATTTAATTTCTTCATACTTTAATCTTTTTAGCGCGACAAGTATAACATGCCCTGCCAACTTTTAGCCTTTTGTTTGATCTTTTTTCAAAAGAGTTGATCATACTCAAAAAAAAAAAAAAAAAAAAAAAAAAGAAGAAACAAGAGGAAAAAGAAATAAAAAGATAGATTTGACGATCAAGAAGTCAAAAGAAAAAAATTATTCGTTTTTATCCCGACTCTACTAAGCGTCTGGACTCGAAACAACAATAAAAATTCCCATTTTTACTTTGTAAATTCTCCTGCTTTACCCCTGGGAAGGAGTCCTTATTTTTAAAAAAAGAAAAAACACTCGATTGTACCACCAAGTAATAATACTGGTAAAAACAGAAACAAAAAAGAAACCAAAGACAGCGAATGTACAGAAAAAGATATGGAGCGGAATGTTGAGTGATAAATTGGCGGGCATAAAACATGCATAAGTCATTATTGTTGGTCCAATCAATATTAAGATCAATATAAATAATGTCCTTATTTAAGAATTGTGCCTTGCTATTGCTTTTTTTGAAGTCTGAAATCTTTGTACTTCTTTTCTTGCTGCCTTTTAAAACAACTATAGCATTGACTCACTCCTGCAATAAAAAGGGCTTTCATTGCTCGAAAATATATTTGATTGGTTCGGGAGGTTAAAGGGCTGTTCCGGTTTAAGGGTGCTTACCTGATCGGGTCTTCAATAAATTGCTATAAATGTAAATATCATTGGCAAGCATGCTTCAACAATAGGCATTTCAAATCATTAAAACTAATATGGAAGGATTTGAAGCTTGTAAGTTTAGTAAAGAAAAAGCTGCTTGCGAACTAGAATGATCTTCAATTAAGTTACGATCAACCAACAAAGCGCATATGTGTTAGTTGTTAAAGAGGAAACAATGCAATAGCACATTTCGAAATATTAAAAAGCAGCTCAAAGTCTCTGTGAGAGTTAAGAAAGATAAATATGTGTCTACCAATAAGAGACGAAATAAACTATTTAAATTTTCACAGAAAAGACGATCATTTTATATTTCAATTTGAAAGAACGGCATAAAATATACATTTACTAAGAAAGCTTTTTTTCTCGTAAAGGTTGTTTATTCAAATACAGAAATTCAATTTACTTTTAATCCATTCAATTCTAGTGATGGTCGACCTGATTTGGAAAAAGAAAGGACAATAGTAGTACGAGAAAGCGCACAACAACAGTGTTTGTCAAAAGAAACCTTACTACAGTTTGCATTTTCAATTCAACAACTGATTTTGCAGCAGTCTATTTAGACTAGCGTAAACGCAATGGGTGTCTTGAGTAACAGTTTCATATTACTAATTAGAAATCAGCAATTTCACCCCTCCCCAGTATTGAACTTGTTACCAGCCATGCCGGCACGAAGTGACAGTTTTTCTTACAATCGACAATATAGACGATTTGCATAATAGTTTGAGAGTCAGAGCTTCTTGTGGGATACTTGTTGTTGAGTTGAATGCCAGGAGTAACATTGCTCCTTTCTCTCCAAGTTTGGAATGACACAGATTAAGAGCTAACTAAATTGAAAATACAGCACACATTAAGAATCGTTAATATCAATAACTGAACCATTTGCATTTTTATGTCGTCTTTTTAGAGGCACGACATTCTTTTCTAGAAATATACAGTATTTCTTTTTATATATATCATTTAAAAAAAGGTGTGCTACCATGGAAAAACTACAGGCTTCCGTAGACATCTTAGCTTATGCCTAATTTCTAATCTTTCGGCTCATAATACCGATCCAGTTAATTCAAAAACGCTAGAAATTTAGTACCATTACAAAGCACTATGCTACGATCGTTAGAGGCAACTTGATTCACTTTTGTTTTCTTCTCTTTACTAACCATGTGGAATAATAACATAATAGATAAGCTTTAGTGTTAAACGATAGAGATTTTTTTTTTTATTATTCTGGCCTCTCTAGTCCAGTAACATTAGCATGCTTCATAAAAAGATACTCAGCAGGTTTGTCAAAGCCAATCAATTAAAAGTGAGAAACATGTTTCAGCTCAAATACTCTTATTCGCAAATAAAGGTACTCATTCTATGTTTGAGTAGTATGAATCGCTTTATCAAAAAAAATTTTTTTTATTCAGGAAACTAGTTATGGTAAGCTGTATAATTTGTTTTACTTGACCTTTTAAACATTGACAAAAAAAGCATGTTTTCATCTCATACCAATGGAGATTTAAAGACAAACCATGAAATTTTATTTGATAAAGAACAAGCTTGTTGTAGTGAATATGCCGACCATGTGAAAATGCAATGAAATGAATAGAGTATGGAATACAATGAAGCATGCAATATGAAAATGAATTAGTGATTTTCACCTTTTTGAGTGACAATATTGTTGGTTTCTTCATGGCTCAAGATGTGAGTCTCGCCAAGAAGACCAGAGAGCTATGGTTTTGTCAGAATAAATCTTGATAAATAACAAAATACTTACGAGACCACTGTTAGAGCCCTTGTTAGCAACACCACCAATAGCTTGAGTGTTTTCTTTGTTGACATGTACACTATTGTCTTCATAATTTGAGTTGTGACCATGGTGGCTTTCATGAGTACAAGGAGCAGCGGCAGCCAAAGCAGAAGCAGAGAGGACAGTGAGAATGGTGAAGAACTTCATATTGATAAGATGATAATTTTCAAAAAACAATCCTTGATCACTCACAATTTATACGTTTTTCTTTTCTTTTCTCCTAACAATATATGCATAGGCACATTAAAGGGTTCCATATTCTCTCCTCTTTTTTTTTAATTTATCAAACTTGATCATTTTACATGAAAAATTCAAAAATTAAATGTAAGGTTTTGATACACAAAAGGGAAGAGGAGACATTTAACAATTTAAGAAATTTGATCCTTAGGAACAATGAGAGATTTATGCTTTCGAATCCCCTTTTTCTCTTATGAGTGAACACAAACAAAGACTTGCCTATGAATCTTTGTTACGTGGTTCAATCAACATAGATTAAGTTTCCGCTTTCTATTTGCTGTAAGCATTGCTTTTGACATATGAAAATGGCTATCTGATGGTAGCTAATTTAGGAAAGTTGTGCAATAGCAAACAATAGCTTCTTTCAACCATAAAGCAAAAGGATGAGTCAAGATATAAACATATCAGTATCATCATCAGTGTATCAAACGAATTATAATTCCGAAATACATATATCTTGCTCTTTCGCTTACTATCTCTCTCTTCTCCTCTCCTTTTTTCTCTTTCAGTACAGTTGATGGGAACTGCCAATAGAGACCCAAACAGAAATCGGCCTTATCTACTGTTGCACCGAGCAATACAAATTTCTTGACTATTCTTCTTCTATGAATGAGTCAGAAAGACTGTCAATCTCCGAAGAAATCCTGTACGATGGTCCTTTCATTTTTCGTCTTTATGCGTGACTCGAAAGATATTGCGCAATGATCATCTGGATCTAATCTGAGACTGAATTGCCTAAATGACAAGCATTATATAAATCTTGTCTTTTCTCTTGTTTTATTCATCATTTTATTATCTATCACATCTCTAACATGGTCCATGCATCGGAAAACATCACTCAACCCGAAGAGCCCAAGCGTACTCGTTCCGGCTCTTTCACTTTACCCAAAGCTAAAGTACTTCGTCCTTTCAACACAAGTGAAGTCAAAATCTTGTTGTTGGAAAATGTAAACGAAACAGCTGTCAAGGCATTTACTAAACAAGGCTATCAAGTAAGTGAATTTTAAATGCTTATTTTTTTTTTTTACTTATTGTTGTCTAGGTTGAAACATATGCTAAAGCTTTGGCTGGTGATGAGCTTATTGAAAAAATTCGTGACGTGCATGTTATTGGTATTCGTTCCAAGACTAAGCTTACCAAGCAAGTACTTGACCAAGCCAAAAACTTATTGGCCATTGGTTGCTTCTGTATTGGTACTAATCAAGTTGACCTTCAAGCTGCTGCCAAACAAGGTGTAAGTAGTTTAATCAATTATAACCCTACTCATTTTTGTATTAAATAGATTGCCGTCTTTAACTCACCTTTCAGTAACTCTCGCTCTGTTGCCGAACTTGTGATTGGCGAAATCATTATGCTTGCACGTCAACTCGGTGACCGTAACACTGAAATGCACCAAGGTATCTGGAATAAGGTCTCCAAGAACTGCTTTGAGATTCGTGGCAAAGTATTAGGTATCGTTGGCTATGGTCATATTGGTGCCCAGTTGTCTGTCTTAGCTGAAGCCATGGGTATGACTGTTTACTTTTATGATGTGCTTCAAATCATGCCTCTTGGTCAGGCTAAGCCCGTTGAAAGCTTAGATGAGCTTTTAGCTATCTCAGACTATGTTACCTTGCATGTCCCTGAAACTGAAGACACAAAGAACATGATTGGCGATCATGAAATTCAACAAATGAAGAAAGGTGCTTACCTCTTGAACAATGCCCGCGGTACTGTCGTTCAAATTCCTGCTCTTATTAAGGGTCTTCAGTCTGGTCATCTTGCTGGTGCTGCTATTGATGTGTATCCCAAAGAACCTGCTGCCAATGGTCCCAACTTTGACTATTATCCCGAGTTATTGACCGCAAAGAACTTGATCATGACTCCTCATATTGGTGGTTCTACAGAAGAAGCTCAAAGCATGATCGGTATTGAAGTCTCCACTGCCTTGACCAAGTTTATCAATGAAGGCACTTCTATTGGTGCTGTTAATTTCCCTGAAATTGATTTGCGTGCTATCCGTGAAGACGACAAGAACATGGTTCGTGTTCTTTACATTCATCAAAATATTCCAGGTGTACTCAGGGTAAGCATACAAAACCATAGTTATATTCAAACTAACCTATTGTAGGAAATCAATGAGATTTTTGCTGACCATAATGTGGAAAAGCAATACTCTGACTCCAAGGGTGATATTGCTTATGTAATGGCCGACATTGCTGATGTGACTGATGTCAAAAAACTCTACAGTGCTCTGATTACCACTCGTGCCAATATTCAAACTCGTGTGCTTTACTAGTTTTTGTTTTCTTTTGCTTTCATTTTCTGTAACATATCTTTCCCTCTTTGCATTCAACATACATACCCTTTTTTGATTTTACAAACCTTCATTTCATTTGTTCTTCTCAACGAGGAATTGCTTCAATAAAACACAGACAATGGATTGATTGTCACACAAACAAAAACAAATTTTTTATCAACCACCAATTGATTTTTTTTTCCTTTTTTCTTTATTTATATTTTTTTTTTCTTCTAAAAAGAATAGGCTTTTTGGTATGAAGCGATTTACTAATGAAAGTACATCTTCCAGCAAGCATTTACCAGTACTTTTAGAAATTAGCGATGCACCTGTCTATTTCATCGGCCCTGCAACAAGGGAAAATCCCATGTACCAAGTACGAACCAAATTAATGGGCAAAGTAATTTTTCAAGACCGTAAAATCAAGTGGAACAGAGTGACCCTTCAATTTGTGGGTAAAGCAGGCATAGACATAAACGCCCCTCGTTCTGTTTTCCCACGCGATAGCGATATAGTGGATGACTCTTCAGAATACACAAAAATTCAAACCACTGTGCCTATTTGTGAAGTTGAAAAAGAGCTTATATTCTCTGGGGAAGAATCGATTGAGTTTGGCCTTCATTTACCACCTCATTTACCAGGCAGCTGCAGAACTCGACATTCATTTGTAGAATATACGTTGATTGCCAACTTTTCTGCAGGGACATTCTTCAAGAAATATAAAACCCACAAGACAGTAACCATCCATCGACATTATTTGCCAAGTCCAAGTGCCATGATTCCCTGCAGTACATACAATGGTGTGAGAGAATGGTTTGAATGGTCTGCTGAAGTTCCCAAGGCAACAGCAGTAGAGTCTGGTGAGGTCGTAGTGGCTTTTCGCTGTAGTATTGAAAAGGAAAGAGTGGAAGTAGATAGAATTCAGCTAGCTATTGAAGAAATTGAAACATACAGGTAAGAGCAAGGTAATCTGCTTGAATATACTCATCCTGTATTCAGGTTTTGTACAAGACAAGGTGTTCATAGTTTACCACCAATAGTCACACGCTTCCCACCCGCAGTTTACCACCTACCTTCATTCTCAAGCAGCTCAGAAACTCATTTTATTCGATCACCTATACCATTATCCAGTAATCCCAAAATTAGATCCATCCAAACGCATCAATTCGACCCATTCTTGGAAATTTCTCATCGTTGTAGACTTACTGTTCATTTCAGCCAACCTCCCAATTTGACCATTGAGCCACTTACGCTTGAATTTCCCATTATTATTACTGACTATCCTGCCATTACATTAGAGTCCATAGAGCAATCGCCTAATATTGCTCCTACTGAGCCAACTCAGACAACCATCACAGTTGGAGGAGGCGATGATGCAGTCAATGTAGATTTAGATCTACCCGAATACACACCACGTTATGAAGAACCCTCTTCTTCTTCATCCATTACCACTAATTAATATCATCTCCTCTTTCTTTTCTTTCATTGTACATAAATATATATATAAATCAGTTTAATTAAAACAAAGCAAGACCATAAGGTGGTTGTCTAATTAGCTTCCATTTGTCATCATATGTAGCCCATAAGGACCAACCGAGTTCTTTCAAGAGTTCATTACGAACAGTCCAAGCCTTGATCACATCCTTGGTAGTATCAGCAGAAATGGAGACATCAGACAAATACTTTTGAATAGACTTGAGAGCTGTGCCTGGATGACCCAATGCACGATCACGTTGTACCTTGACTAACAAGGAATTCAAGCTATCATCGGTATTCCATTGTTCCAAAGATAGAAGGGTGGCATTCAAACCTTCCTTGTCAGAAATGGCAGCATATGCCATAGCCTTGTTTTCAAGCGCATTGACAAGTTGTTTCTTTTTATTGTCATTTTCTTTGCGCTTTTCCTTTTGTTCTTCTGTTTCGTCGTCAGGCTTCTTACGACCATAGAATTCGAGCAATTCGCGTTCATTGAATTTGGCAAGGATCTTGTCTGCAGTCTGAATGATTTCATCAGCTTGTGTTTGTGTCAATTGATCTGATTTCAATAAACAATCTGTGCTGCTCTTGCCAGCAGATGCGGTCCATACAGCATTCAACTTGTACTCTAAAAGAGCGATATCGTCTGAATAAGAAGACTCCAACTTGCTCAAGAGATCTTTATAAGCAGCAGAATCAGCAGAAAATTTCTTGAGGTAAGAAATATGTAGATTGAGAGTGGCTTCCTTTAATTGTTGCTCCAATTCTTGATCATTGGGTTTCTTGTCTGTCTTTTCCTTCTTGTTGTTTTCTGTAGGTGTAGGAGGTACTGTGTAGACAACATTGTATTCACCACCATCAACCTTACCAAAGAAAGTCAATTTGCCTACCAAAGCATCACCTGCCTTGGCTTCTTTAGGAATGCTGTCTTTACCTGTAGGAGCAGCCACGTACAACACTTTGGGGTCTTTGCGTTCAAGAGCAATCTTGGTCATGTTGGAGCTACTTTGAGTAAAGACATCAGCTATGGTCTTAAATGTGTTGAAATTAGTGCTCTTCAAGTCCAAATCTAATTCCAAAAGAGTATCCTTGAGTTTTTCAAGCACATCTTCTTGTTCAGTTGATAATTGAAGCATGATAGTATGATCTCCCTTTTGGTTCAACTTGATGTTATGATCAAAGACATCCAGGTAACCAACGACCTTTTGATTGGCATCGTAAATAATACCAAAGACACCGGCTAAAAAGTGTTCATAAAGACGGTTCATAACAGTAGGAAAGCGTGCTGTAATGGTGGTAGCTGATTCAAGCTTAAATTTGTAAGAAAGGACAAGTTGATACATTAGACGGGTACTGGGCAATGTATCGCGGTCAGGGTGCATAGGTGAAATAGTAGCATCTGAAGGACGAATGTATTTACGAAGCTTGTTGAAGCTCACATTGGCATTCAAGCTGTCTTCTTTACGCACAGGGCTGGTAATGTCTAAACGAGTCACTTGGGGCTCAAGACGAATCAAACCTTGATCATGGCCTACTTGAACACCATGGAAATGAAGGCTCAAGTCAAGACTGTGCTTACCAAGACTCGACCAGAACTGAGCAAGACAGACTTCAAGATTGAGACCACCTCGAACAGCAAAATGTTTCTTGATGATTTGTTCATCAGCAGAAGAGTCGCCAAAAGAACCATTACCCAAAGCAAATCCATACACTTGCTTTTTCTTTTGATTTTGTTGAGGCACGAGTTGCAACAGATGAAGCATGAATCTGGCAGGAGCAGTGCTGTCTGCGGGAGCATGAGCCTTGATCACAAGTTCGCAGCTGGTAGCTCCTTCAGGGACTTGGACAAAGCGTCTGACAATATCTCCAGGGCCATATTCAACACTCTTGTAATGAATCGATCCCTTTGTGGGAACAGTAGGCTTCACAACAGAGACAGGAATACGGAAAAGAGGACCACGTTCAGGGGCAGAAGTATCGTAGCCAAGTACTTGGCCATAATGGAACTGGCTTTCAGAAAGTGAGGTAGGGTCTACCTTAACTTGAAAGGTATTGCCGCTTGAACAAAGATAGACATAATCAGGTACAGTAATCCATGATTCAGAGGCAACAAGGGCAACACGGACATCGTAATTGAACTTGGCCTTGTTGTATTTAGGGTTCTCGAGATCTTCTTCTTCCATAAAATGAGGTGTTACTGTAGTATAGAGGTATTGGATCTGACTGACTTCATCTAATTCACGAAGATAGATACCACGTTGAGCTCCTCTCTTTTGAACAGTGACTCTATATAATAAGTCCATATCTTTGCGATCCTTATAGGATTCAAGGTATTCCCAAGCCTTGTCGACTTGAATGAATCCAACATCAAGGGGGTCATCTACTGATTTACCTGTTTGAACAACGGCATTTTTGACTCGGTAAGGTGTGTAGTTTTGCTTTTGGGCCTTCAGGGCAGACACAAGTAAAGCAATACAACCACAAGCATTAGGACTCGACATACTTGTGCCGTTCTTGAGATCCAATTTGTTCAAGACGTAGACAGGAATACTTGTGATAGCACTACCAGGAGCATAAATATCCACACCATGGTAACCATCTGTGGTAGGACCACGAGAAGACCAAGTATAAGGACGTTCAGTAACGGATTCAAGAAGAGCATATTCAGCTTGCATTTGAGCGTGTTTGACATAAGCACCCACAGTAATAAAACTAGCGTCCATGCCAGCAGGTGCGCCAATGGAACTGTAACAAGGACCATCATTACCTGCACTTGTGACAAAGATACAACCTGATTTGCCGATGGCTTCCTTAGCCAAGAGTTGAATAAAGTGACCGTCAGTAGGAAGACTGCTAGATTCACCATAAGACATGTTGGCTAAATCTACCTTGTTGATGGCAAGATGAGCAGCAGCACGGGTCAAGCCAGGACCTGTTTCCATGGATCCAAGACGTGAATCACCAATGCGAAGAGAGACAATTTGAGCACCAGGTGCGACCTACACATAGTAAGAAAAATGTTGAGTACTTCTACTTCGAGTTCATATTTCCTTATATACATACACCATTCAGGGCAGGCTCATCGGGGAAATTGCCAGCGGCAATACCTGCAACATGTGTACCGTGACTACCTGCCAATGTCACAATACTACACATCAAAGAAGTGAATCATTTGGTATTGATACTTTGATCATATTACCTTAGTATATCACCATTATGGTAGATATTGACTGAAAAGTTGAGTAAATCTGCCTTTCCAAACGTATGGTATTGTAATTCTTTGCGATAGTCTGTTAAACAAGGTTGACCTAGAATCAAAAGTCAGCCAAAAATTTTGTTCTCTTTTAGGCAACAATTTCCTGTTTTACCTCTCAAGTCTCCAGATTCATCCACATCAATAACAGCTCGCCAATCCTTGCCATCAAAAAAGACAACACAATCAAACAAAAGGCCAGGATCCTCAAAGCTGTTTTGCAACGCCTTTAATCCTTCAACACGATCTTCCAATTCGGTCAATTCAGCTTGGTCCTTATCTGTCTTTTTGTTGTATTCGGCAAGACGTGCTTGGGCCTCGCTCAAAAGTTGAGCGTGTTTCTTGTCATGTACTTGGCGGCGTTCCTGAATCAAGATGAGTGATGTTATTGTATGGATCCATGTCGTTTACTTACAGTCTTAATTCTGTTGGTCAAGTCATTAGGGAACAATTCATAAGCGCGTTTAAGACCCACACGGTATTCACCACTGGGATTCTTCCAAGCATCGTCCAAGATCAATGTACGGCCACTAAGACCTTGAATGGTTTGCTTGCCATCTTCTTCTTTTGTAGGCTTCACAATCTTGGTGGTTTCAACATCACCTATCAGACGATCAATCCCGTTTTTTTCTTTTATGCATAAGATCCTTACCTCCTCCAGTACAGTCCACAATATCAATCATTTTAGGTTTTCCATCAGTAGTAACCTAATGATACGTTCATTAAACTCTATTTTACCTTGTTGCTTATTTTACCTGCATACCAGCAGCTCCTGGATCCACACCTAGTTTTAATACATCACGTTAGAGAGTCCTTTGTTTTTATTTTTATTATTTTTTTCTAGAAGTTTACCAGTATCGAGAATAGCAATAACAGTTCCTCTACCATCATATTCAGGGAACTTTTTAATGAAACTGGCAGCTTGAGTGTCCTGTTTAGGCATCAAGCCATGAACAGGATACTCATTGATAGGCTTGATAGTCATTTATAAAGTAAAGAAAAAGAAAGAAAGAAAAAGTTTCGACGCGTCATATGCAGAAGATATAACAACATGAATGAAATTCCGCAAGTGTAACATCTTTATTGCAAACTGTTTTGAGAAGCTAAACTTAATAAAGTGCCTGAAACTCTTCTGGATGATTTGGGTGGTACAGAATTGGATGTTGAACTATTAGATCCTATGACAAGATATAAATTATGTGTGCATGTTATAGAATGTAGACTTACTTGATCTGTTAAAAGGAGGCATAGGTTCAGTTGCGTCAAGTTGAAGTGGAGGAATGTTGTTGATGTTCTTATCTGAAGCCAAAGATCTTTGAGAAGAAGTGGATGTAGAACGACGAACCTATCAAATGTTATCAGGATCAGCTGATGGTCACACTCTAAACTTACTCGGCTACCTCTTCCAGGTGAAGGAGGCACTGTTCTAAAGACAGCAGGAATACTATAGAAATTGAGTGACTTAGAACCATAGGCTTGTGTGTCTTACCCTTCATCCAAAGGAATATCGTCTGTAGGTAAACCAGATTGTTTACGGAATTGGATCAATTCACTTTTGTATTTGTTACATTGTTGCATCTTCAAAAGGACTATAGTGATAGTGAGTACTTGTTTGTGTTGCATCTTACTTGCATTCTTTCTCCATTTCAGTCGTCTTGCTCTTGAGCACTGCAATTTCGGAGAGTAACATTTCAGCAGTGCCAGTTTGAATTTCATTGACTGAGCTTGTAGTAGAAGAAGAACTCCATTTCTTGGGACTAAAAAATGTCAAATAAATAAATAAATAAATAAATAAATAAAGGGAAATGATTACATGACAGGAGATACAGGGCCAGCAGTAGCATCATGGTGTACAGATAGTAAAGGAGAACTAGACTGAGACTTTTGTTGTTGTTGCTGTTGTTGTTGCAATTTCATGGATTCAAGTTGCTTTTGAAGTTTATTGACAATATACTCTTGTTCTTGCTCCAATGAGTTTTCCATATCAATCTTTTCACGTTGAAGTTGATTTAGTTTCTTTTGAAGCATGTTTGTCATGTATTCTTCTTCTTGTTCAACTTGTAAAAGTAATTCTCCCTTTTCTTTCTTGAGACCAGTGATCTTTTTGAGTAGACGATTAGAAATAAACTCTTCTTCTTGTTCTGCCATTGAATTCTACAGAGCATAGATAAAGTCAATACACACACACAAACATATATATATATATATAAATTTACCATATCAACTGCCATTTGTCTCAACATTTTATTATCATGCTTGAGTATCTTGACATGTCCTTGTTCCATTTCCAATTCAAATTCTAGTCTTTTGATATGCGCTTCTTGTTCAACACATTTTTCATGCAATTTCTTGACTTGATCTCTGAGTTCATTCAAGTCACTAATAGCCATCAATTCTTGTAGATAATCTGTATTCTCTTTACTAATCATGATGATGAGTCTTATTGATATGTTATTTGACTTACGCATTGACTGTCTTTAATTGATTCAGGTTGGATTCATATATTCTTGTACGTGACTTGAGGTCAGCTTCCAATACAGCTTTGTCTTTGCGAACCTACAGACATAAGCTACATGGTAATAGTTTATGAAATATACCTTTTCAAGTTGTTCACGAAGAGAGTTTGTAAACTTTTGTTCGTTGTCTCTGATTTCACTCAACAGCTTATCGTTCTACACAAGTTGTGTTGGTTATTGTTAAGTCCTTATTGACTTACTTCTTCGTCATAAGCCTTGAGTTTAGAGGAGAGTAAAGTAGAGGAAGAGGTTTCTTGTTCACTCATATTCATAAAGAAAGAAAAAGAATAAAAAAAAAAAAAATTACGCCGGCTAAAAAAAGAAAAAAAAAACGTGATAGATGTCCTATTTATATATATATATGCAAAAAAAAAAGAATCTATTTATTCTAATGATAATTTAAGAGAGGGCAAGACAAGCTTATTACGCTTGCTTAAGAGTTGGTCATGAATAGCATTCATTGCAGTCACTGCACTGCGTTCATCAATAACGCAAGAAATGTTAATTTCAGAAGAACCTTGTGAGATCATTTCAATATTGACACCAGCAGAAGCTAAGGTACTGAACATCATACCAGCAATACCCACCATGTTCTTCATCTGTTTACCAACAAGAGAAAGGATAGCAAGGTCTTTGATGACATCCACCTTAAAAAAAAAGAAAGGGGGAAATCAGTCCATCTTACTCTTCAAGAAAGCAAACTTACTCTGCCAACAGAACGTAAATCAGCAATAACATGATCTAATTCTTTATCCATACTATCTTCACCAAGAGCCATAGACACATGAACTTCTGAAGTAGAGATAAGATCAACAACAACACCATATCGATCTAAAGTAGAAAAGATCTTTGCAAAGAAACCATGACTGACACTCTTACGGTTAGAGTGGACGTTAAGAACAATCACATGGTCTTTGATAGTGACAGCTGTAGGGTACTTGCGGGACAAGTCCAAGGAATAACCGTTTTCAGCCAACACTTTAGGGGAGTGAGGAGGTGTGGATGTACCGTCTTTTGAGACAATGTCTGTAGGGAAAATAATAGTGCCTTGGCCACGAGGATTCTCGACGTTTTTAATGCGAATGGGAATATGGGAACGAATGACTTGTTCCATGGTAAAAGGATGAATGACTTCAGAACCATAGTATGTTAATTCAGATGCTTCTTCAGGTGTAATGATAGGTAAGAGACGAGCAGATTTCACTTTACGAGGATCAGCTGTAAAGATACCGTCTACTTCTTTCCAGATCTGAAGTTCTTCAGCTGAGAGACCTACAGCCGTCAATGCTGCACAGAGATCTGTGTAACCGCGACCCACTGAGCTCAACAAACTACCAGGAACAATACCAAAGAAACCTAACCAACCAAAATAAGCTGCATGTTTCATAAATCGATGTTTTACTTTACCAGTAACAACGGGGACCTTGTTTCCACATTGCTCAACAGCCTTAGCCATCTTTTCAGCCAAATAGTTGTAGAAATCTTGGTCTAATTTATCAAAATCTTTATCAATGATGTTTTCAAGAGACACAAATTGTGCATCCACGTCCTAATTCATAAGTACAACATAACTAGTGCTCATGACTTACTCTATCTTGTAACACAGCAGCAACAATTCTACAAGACAACTTTTCACCTACACCAATAATGATATCTTTTGATCTAGGAGAGATTTCATTGATGATCTGAGCAGCTTCTAAAAACGACTTGAGTTTATCACAATCAGATCTGATATCATTTTCTAATCCCTTTTTAATCTCTTCATCATGAATCATTTCAGCAGCCACTTGAAGATGGTCTTCTAATAAAGCAGACACAATATCCAAGTATTCTTTGGATCCGGGTTTCAAGGCATCATTGGCAGCACGGATAAGACGGTTGGTGGTACCTGTTTGTTTATCTTTTCCACTTCTTGCTGAACATACAACCACAAGGCGGTTTTGCTTGACATATTCTCTAATTGTGAATAGGTTAAGACCCTAAACGATATAAAGAGCAAACTTACTTGATAACCTCATTGGCAATATTGTCCAAGAATTTACCAACGCTAGTACCACCAAATTTCTGAACAATCCAAGGAAGTCCAGGTGAGTTATTGTATGTAAAGGTACGGGCCATAATGTTGAAAAGAAGGGGAAAGAAGGATTTTTAAAATAAAAAATTCTCCAATAACTGACCCTTTAATTTAAAAAAAAAAAGTGAGTCAACTTGACATTAAACTGACCAATGTTAAAGCACAATCGCTGTCCTTTAAAGATCCGCTTATCTTTCATCGAATGGCCACACATATCACAAGTGAAAAATTGCCAATTAATTCGTCTGCACAACCCTATTTGTCTGGTATACAATTTACCAATAACAATATGAATTGGTTGCTAAAAAAGACAATTACTAGATGGAAGGAAGGCATGTATTGTATCTTGATCATACAAGTTCTTTTTTGCTTTGATCTTTCTGCTAAAAGAACATACTTTTTATATCAAATGCTCTTTAACATCATCGTTTCATGCATTAAAAAACAAAGAATCAGACATTTATTCCTAGGGCAATATGATAGTTTCAAAGATGATTTAAAAGAAACATTGATATATGAAAAGTAAACCATTTTGCCTCAGTTTTTTTTTTCTTTAGGTAAACCCCTTTGCATCAATTTCAAATATCGCTGCTAATGCTCGTTTTGTCCTTTGTGAAACAAAAGCCATCGACATGTTTGAACACTCAAAATAACCGGTAAAAGCTATTGCTTTCAGTGATTGCTTTTGCTCAAATTTACTTCATGAAGCCAATGAATACTGATTTAGAATAAGCAAATTTTTTGTTGTAATGCCCGTGATCTTCAGCGTCTTTTATCACAAACTATGCCGGTAAACTACGACAGTATTTTGTATTTGCATCAAGCACAGCAACTATTGATTGAGGTTGATTGTGTTTTATATTGGATAAATATCGCTTAATTTAAGGTAAATGGCGAAGAAGTTTATTAACTTGTTGCATTAAGAGACTTGGTTCAGTAAAGTAACAATAGTAGTTTTGTGGTATTAGTTATGCTTTTGATATCAAATATCAGTTGATATACAGTAGACAGTAGACAGTAGACAGTAGACAGTAGACAGTAGACAGTAGACAGTAGACAGTAGACAGTAGACAGTAGACAGTAGACAGTAGACAGTAGACAGTAGACAGTAGACAGTAGACAGTAGACAGTAGACAGTAAGCAGTAGACAGTAGGCAGTAGACAGTAAGCAGTAAGCAGTAAGCAGTAAAGAGAGCAAATTCGTATATAGCGCAAGCAACTTTGTGGTAGAATTCAGAGGATAATCCTTATTGCTAAAGCTTAGTTCTGTTGGCTCTTTCCTCACAACAAACCTATCAGTGTTGACAAAGGGAAGCACAGGTAATGTTTGTGAACCCTTCTACCAATAATCCCTACAGGTCTACTATGTATCCTTCAAGACAATGCATAGTGCGTTTCCCTCTTTCGGTACTTTGCCTATCAGGAGTAGACGTTCGCGGAAGTTGGCCAACAACAGATACCCTTGTTTTACGCGATTCAATAAGCGACATCAGTCTTCCTTCTACCAGCCAGTTACTCACAGAGATAAGATCAGAGAGAAGGTTCTTGTCAATAAGGACGTTCTTTTTTTTTTCTTTTTTGCTTGTGTGTTCTTGTAGAGTACCCAGAAGACAGATAGACAAAAGAGAATCAGATGAATCAAGTATTGAAATGTATGCTAAATAATCTCAGCCTTTTGATTTGTAAAAAAGAGACACCATAGTATTGCTTGATTTGAAGAGACGTGGAGACAGAGACTAACAATATTAGCTACATAAATTTAATGCTACATAATACCTTTTTTTTTTTTTTTGCATTTAAGTCTTGAGAATGAGAAATAAGATGAAAGAAAGACCAAAAAAAAGGTTCTTTTCTAGACTCGCTTTTTATCATTTACACTTGCTTTGTTCCCATGCTTTAGAGATGAGATCTTTTTGTTTATATTGGCTTCATTATGATGAAAAGAACTTTTGATGGCATAAACAACTTTGTTGATTTGTGTAACTTTCAAAGATCAATTTGCTCTCAAGTATGTAAAAACTATACAAGTCTATATGCTTATTGACAATGTATTATGGCACACAGACAAGATAGAATCTATCATTTATCACTATCTGAAAATATTGTTCTAAAGAGAAGATAGCGGATACTTTGTTCTTACTTGTATCACAAAGTAAATCGTTTGTTTACATTATGTTGATTACTCAACTGATAGTCGAAAGTAACGCCTAGGACCAGTCTATGATCTGTTTACATCAATGAATACGAGTTTTGTTACAAAAGAAAGTTTTGAGTTTATCAAGGTTTTATTTTTAGGGAAAAGCTAAAATAGCTATTTCTTATTTACTTGGTTTTCATACAGCTACGTATACAAGATGTAATAGTTCTATGGTCTGTGATTGCAGTTTCATTGAAGAATAGCTAGTGTTGCTATCTCTTTTTGAGTTATTTTCTAGCAAGGAAATACAAGTTCATTGCTACTTTTGTGAGATGAAATCAAAGACAATTGGGCTCTTTTTTTTTTTTATACAAAAGAAAAGAAAGATATTTTATTATATACATGGGAAGTCTTCTTTAGTTGTGAATAGATTGGAATAATGATTTTTCTGGACGTTTGAGTAAGCTTATATATCTTGCATGATCCTCTGGCTTTTCTACTATCCATCGTTTCTTCATCTTCAATGCTCTGTCTTTGTATCTATCTCTGGTTTTCTATATAAAAATAATTCAGTACATGCCTATCTCAGGCAGTGTTTACCTCATCAAGCGCACGCCATTTGTCTGCCAGTAGTTTACTAGCTGCATTGACTGTGGTCAGATGGGGATTCTCTCTTCTTAGTTGTGTCATATTTTCATTAGAAAACAAGATAAAACCATTATTTGGTGGTCTTTTAGGTCGAATAACCCCATTTCCTCCTGACTGTATAAACAATTGCTTCATTTGATTTGCTTCTTCTTCAATTTTAGCTTTGGATTCCTAGTAAAGTGTGAGTAGTTATGTACAAATATGTATTTTCTTTACACTATCAAGGCCACGCCATGCTTGTGCTACCAAATGACTCAATTCATGCACTGTTAATGTTGGATTCTCTTGTGCTAACTTCCTTCTAGTCTTTGTATTGAACAAGATAAACGGATTAAATCGATGCAATGGTCTTCTCTTCTTTTCTTGTAATAGTTTACTGAGTGAAATCTGTTGCTCTGTAGGGTGCTTTGTTTTGTCAGATATGGGTCTATAGACTGATCTTGACTGGTATATTCCTAGTTTCTGTTGGTCCGTATCGCTATCACTCTCACTCTCATACAATAGGCGCTTTTGCTTAGTGATGGTAATATGGTTTCCCTTTCTTCTATCAATGTCGATTGTGCGTCCATAGTTATCTATATTACGGTAATCCTCCATAGGCATCTCTTCAATATCAGAGAATTCAGATGGGTCTTGCTTGGGTAATTTGGCCTTTGGCTTTGGTAAATAGACATCAGAAAAGATAGCAGGCAGATCAGTGCTTTTTGTCTTTTGTTTACTCTTTAGTTTTTTAATTGGCGCTTCATCTTCACTATCAGATAATTCAAGTGGATTGATAAAAACTGGTTTCTTTCGTACTGTAGCCATATCATCGTCATCGTCATCATCTGAGAAATCAAATAGCTTTGATGTGCGAGAGAAAATACTACTTGACTTAATTTCTGGTGAATAGTCCATAGGTTCTTGCTTGATAATGGGTTCTTTTTTGATAAATGAACGTTTAGGAGCCACAATATCCTCTTCATCTGAACTATCAAATAAGTTGCCAATGGCACGACTAAATGAACTGAGAGACTGGTGTCGCTTGGGAGCTGGTTTGTCATCATTTGAACTGAACATTTTACGATAGATTTCTGGCTTCACATTGTTTACGACTGGCTTCTTATTGAGTTGGTGTTGACTAAAAATGCTGTCTTCTTCATCAGAAGAGAAGTCAAAATAGTTAGCTGTTTTGCCAGAGAATATACTACTTCGATTCTTAAACAATGTTGAGCTGGGTAGGCGAACACTCGTACTTGATAAGGGTGGGCTTTTAAGGATGGGCTGTTCTGGAGAGTCTAGGGGCGCTTCGCCCATTAGCTGATCAACAGGTGTTGTAACAATTGGGTCTGCAGGGCTGGTTACTTGATCATCAAGAAAGGGTGTTGGACTACCTCGTGTTGATAAGGCAGGCGGCTCAACTTCATAATGAGGTGTTGGTTCTCGCTCTAGTTCCTGATCGTCCAAGTCTATAGACAATAAGTTAAGCCGGTTATTTTAAGAGCAAGTCTTACCATCATAACGATTGATTCTCGTAAAAGTAGCAAACATACGTCGTGGTTCACTTGCTCTTTCCTCTTCCTGTTTCGTTTTGGCCTTCTTTTTCTTAAACGCAGCTCCACTGTTTCTTTTTAAAGAAGGGGCTTCTGACATATCATCATCTTCATCAGAGCCATTTTTACTGGGTATATAGGCATCACTATCATTCTCTTCGTCTACTTCACTGTCCCAGGCATCTAATGGTTGATATAAATAAGTGCTTTGACATTTCTTACAGAATCTATAAAGTAATTTAGTTCAAGTAAAGCAGTAATAAGGCTTACGCTAAGCTTTTGTTCTTTGATTCTTGAGATTTGCTTGAGTTACAAATAGGACACCTTAGTGTGATTTGGTTCATAAAGTGTAGTTTTAAAGATCAAGAAAGGGAAAGAAAAAGAAAAAATTGTACTGCAATTTTAAATGACCGCCATCAGTATCACACACACACACACACACACAAATGGTAACACAACAAGAAACTATTGGCATATATCGACAACAAAATAGTTCAGCGGTATTTTACATAAAGAGAGAATTAGAGCCATGGAATGTATATACTTGGACTTGAAAGGCTTTAAAACGAAACAATAAACGAAAACATGGATCTTCAGATATAGTCTTGTGTATTCGTTGTTTTTTTTTAGCATTTCATTAGGCAATCAGAAAGAGCAGAGAACAGAAGAGTAACAGCCATTAACCAGCATATGCACGGATACAGACACTCCCTCTTAAAGCCATACAATTGAATAAACCAGCGATAATTGGCTAGGCAAAAAGACTGATGTGTCTGTATCCATTGGCGTGATGCTATAGGTAGGGTTGTGTAGAGCCTTTCATCAAAGCTCTTTTTCTTGGGTGTATTAGTTTTATTAGATCATTTGAAGGACATTGTATTTTTTAGAAAAAACTTTATGTGTCTTTAGTATCGAGCAGTTTGCAAATTCTTCTGAAAGTGATGGAATTGACTGTAGAGAACATATTGAAAAATGGAGTACCAAAATGAAAGGTGGACTGTAACAATGCAAGTGAGGCATGAAGTCCTAGCATATCCCAACATCAGAATAACTCAACCTCAAGTAGAGAGTTTTAGGGCTAGAAATCAACCAAAGCTTGTTACGCATCATTAGTTGGCCATTTACAAGACAATTTTATTGATAAATACTAGAACACACAAAGATGATAGGAAAAGCAATAACAATAAAGAACAAATGAAGAGTGAGATTTGCTATTTCAAGATGAACAAACAAAAAAAGATCAATAAAGAGTATCTCTCAAAAGGCATAGATAAAAAGAAATAACAAGTAACAAGAAAAACCGAATGCAGATAATACACATATGAATTTCAACGAACATACTAATCAAAGTAGACATACCGGCCAAAGAAATAGTTATAAAGTACTTGTATCAACAAGAAGCAAACACTTTGAATTAGGTGTATGAACACAAATTGAATTTTAGGGCTTGTCTCAATACAAAATATTAATGATTTTGCTAGATCATAGAAATGCTACTGTACCTTTTAACATGAATATGTCTTTTACTATAAAGAAAGTGTGTAGCCGAATTGAGAGTATGAATTCATGATAGTTTTCACCATATTTAATGTATATTCGAAAGGCTACCTTTCATATATCATAAATTTTCTAAACATTTTGACGTTTTTCATAAGTAAATATTCCCTTTCTTTAATTTAATCAAACCAAGTGCCTTACTAACATAGTAATTTATTTAGATAAGTAATTTGATATTTACTCATGTAACAGAAACACCAGGTAAACAAATGCTTTGACAGTGAAAAAGACAACAACCCATGTACACCTTTGTCTATTTCTCAGACCAATAAAGTCAACATTAAGTCCGTTTGTATGCGTATAAATACTCTATATAACTACAAACAATGTCTGCTAACATTCATGGTATCTTTGGAGTTGATTTGGACCAAAAAAAAAAGTGGCATGTAAAATTTGGCCAAAAGCCATTTTTGACCAAAGGGTATTACTCTGGAAATCTCGAGTTTGACAACTCTTTGAGCTTCTTTTCGACGCTGCAAGACAAAAAAGGAAGCTATCAACAAGCTTAAGTACTCAAAATGAGCACCAGAGGCTGTAGTTTTTAGTGCATGAGTTTGTTTGCCAAGTGTGTTATGAAGATGACATGATACAAGTGGAGAACCTTGTAAACATGTCGGCCTATTTTCTCAATATTTTGCTAGCAAAGCTGCTGTGTTCTCTACATCAATAGACTCAGAAAGCCAAGTTTTATAACTTTTATTATTACACCAAAGCAAATTGAATCCGTTTCAATCATCGCCCATAGTCATTTCTACCTTGGTAAGACAGCGTCGATCATTCCCCTCTTAGAGTCATATCAAGGAGAAGTTTCCCCCATCCCTTTTTTTTAAAAATGACAGTGTTTTTTTTATTGAGTATATATATATATATGAAACTAGTTTTCCAATACAAATCTGAATCTAGGCTTACCAGCTCTGAAATCTTCAAGAGCCTTGTTTACGTCTTTCATAGAATACTTTTGGAGCCAAGGTTTGATTTGTTTTTTTTCTGCAAATTTAAGCATATCTTCAATTTCAGCAGGAGAACCAATAGCAGAACCATGAATAAAACATTGATTCATCAACAAAACAAAAGGTGAGATAGCAGGGAACTTCCAACGAGGAGCATTGACGTTAAGGAAGTAACCATTACCACGGATAAGAGCGAGGTAAGTAGACCCTAACTAGATTAGATTCTTTTCTTTGATGTATGTCAACTTACATTCAAAATCAGAGCTACAGCCAGTACAAAGAATATGAGAAAACTTCTTTGTGTATCTCTTCAAATCTTCAGGGTCACGGGAATTAATATAATCATTACAGCCAAGTTCCTTGGCAACTTCACGCTTATGATCACCGCTAGAGATAGCAACCACCTTGGCACCCATGGCTTTGGCCCAAAGGACACCATAATGGCCTAAACCACCAAGACCCATAATACCAACAGTAGATTCAGAATTGACATTTGCACGCTTTAAGGGAGCATAAGTAGTGACACCAGCACAGAAGAATGTGGCAGCTACTTCATTTGACAAATGATCAGGGATCTTAAAAGCAAAGCGACAATCACCTCTCCATTTATCAGCATAACCACCATAGGTTTTATCTCCATTTTCCCACTTGGAGTTGTAAGTAGTAACCATATTACGGAAGCAAAGGTTTTCGTTACCAGACTTACAATGGTCACATTCATGACAAGAACCACATTGAGCACCGACACCAGCACGGTCACCAACCCTTAAATGGGTAACATTTTTACCAACTCTTGTAACAATACCAGTGATTTCATGACCAACAACACAAGGATAGTTTGTGGATCCCCATTCTTCACCTTCTTCAAGTGTGTGGACCTAGAATAAAAAATATTAGCGATCTGACCAAACAAGAGGCTTCTACTTACATCACTAGCACAAATACCACAGTGAGTGATGTTCATTTCGACACAATCTTCTGTCCATTGTCTTAATTGAAGTTGAACCCTTTCAAGAGGTTGATCTTTGGCAACACCGGCCCAAGCATTGAAGGTATCGTTTTCAGCAGACATTTTATTATTATTATTATTATTATTATTCTTAGAATATCGAAACAAACCATGGAACCTTTCTCGCTTTATATAAGAAAAAAAACAGGCACTCAATCTCAGCCTCTATATCTGGAAGTGCGATTACGTTCATTATCAGTGCAGAGAAGATCATGCTTTTTAATTTTAAACATTGTTTTACAAGAAAAAGGAAATAACCTTAATTAATAACCGTCAGATTTTGTTTTCTCTTTAATTCAACACAATCTTTCAATAAAGCTATGTAAAATACGTTATACTATAGAGGGGCCTTGTTCGTTTAAGGTGCCCTATTTTTTTTCTTTTTTTTTGCTTCAATATGTTGACTCTTATTAAAGTCGATAGAAAAGTATAGAAAACCCTGAATTTGTCAAATTAGGAAAGTCGAAGACGTAAATCCATTTCCTTATGCGTTTTGCTTAGTCAACATGGTTTCGAACTTTTATTTTATCTTTTGGATATGCTCAGAAGGCGTCACACGTTATATTATTTGTTTATCATCCCAAGTGTGCAGTTGGCACTAGTCAGGACCATGCAGGTTTTCACCATACTATAATGAAATTTCCCAACAAACAGCTTCTCTTTTACTGTATTCTTCTTTTATTTTAAGTTTATAGTATAGGTAGATCTGCAGTAAAGGAAGCTAATTTGCTTTCAAAACTGAGAATAAAAAAGCATTGATATACTAGAGATTCTTCAACACATCACAACGTAGCAAGCTTCAGGTTGAGGCGCATTGTTGCAGACGTCTGTGAAAAAAAAAAAGTATCATGACAATAAACTAAATAGGACAACACACTTTGAATAAACCTCGGGAAGAAACGAATCTCAACATCTACTATTTAACTTTAACCATTTAAATCTCAAAAAAAAAAAACCCCCCAGAAATATTGCTCTTCTCAAACAAAAAAAAGACTGCATAAAATGAACAAACAACGTTTACATCATTGGTAAAAGCCCCATTGACATATCTGAATTAAAGTCCAAAGACTCTCAATTATCAATCTTACCAGATTTTATATAGTTCAAATAAACTCTACATGAAAGAAAACTCCAGATTGTGGATCCTTTTTTTTTTCTTGTCTGATCGAGTAAAACGAAAGCCTAAGGTATGTCATCAAACTTAATTCATGCTTGTCAGTCTTTGAACTGAATCCGAAAAAAAGTACTTGTCTTTGTTATAGACTTATTGAACAACCTCTCAATTATTTGTTCAACAATCTATGAATTCATTCGAGTCGTATGACTGATATCTATTTTAAATGCTCTGATCTAAGGCACAGCAGGAATTCGTTTCTTGGTCCATTGCTCTTTTCTATTTCTGAACGATGCACAAGTTTGTCATATTAGCCAAAAAAACAACTCCAAAACAAAAAGCAAAGTGACATTGGAAGTAGATCGGCAAAGGATATGCAGAAAAAAAGAAAGACAAATCAGAACCACTCGTCAACCAACATCAAACAAAACTGAAACTGAAAATCTATTAAGGAAAGTGTGAAAAAATATCACGATTTAAAGACATACATAGATCTAAAACGCGTAAATTCGTGAAAGAGAAATATCAGCCAGATAAACCTAGCAAAAGGCGTATTTCTATCAAATAACAAAGCTCCTTATAAAGTGTATAAATATGCATGAGCTGATAAGTTCGTTTCTTTCAGGGCAAGGTGTCATTGATTGCATTAAATCACAAAAAGGTCCTTTTGAAATGAATACATTTTCTTTAAGTAAAACTATACATAAAAAGTGAGTATAAAACCAATTTAACCACATATAAACAGACTTAATGCTGCCTTTCAGAGACTAAATAATATGTGTATTCGCTTGCTCTTTAATGAATACAATCTCATGCATGTTTTGATCCATCTAAATCGTTTTTGCGGTCTTTTTTTTTTAAAAAAAAAGATCATCTAAAAGAAGAAAATACCATTTGTATATAAGATTTTAAACTAATCATGCACTGTAATATAACGACAAACTTTTTCTTGCATGCGTCAGCATCAATCTAAAATCTATACATTTTGTACGGAGCAAATGCTTTCTTTTTTCGCTTGCCTAATATATAATATACATCTTTTTCGTTATATCACAGAGCTGTGATAGTTGCTTTTTTTGTATGTGTTAGTTATTAAACAGTTTCTAGTTTGCGTTTACCATTATGGTGAGCTAGCGTCATCTATATGACAATTTTCAATAAAACATAGTGACGATTATTGGTCTTGGAATGCTACCTATGTGCAAATCTTTGATTTCTTACAAAAAAAGAGACAATGTCTATAGAAACACAAGAGTCTCGGGTACCCTCTGCCTTTTATATAAATCAGAATGCGAATACCTTTAAATAGCTATAGCTTGCTCATTGGGATAAATTTTGTCTTTCTTGAGCATCAAACTATAGTGAAAACGCACATCTTTTCTTCATACTTATCATGAATTCAGCCATACCACTTTTGATTTCAACGACCGAGCTAGCTTATATGTGCTTGCATAAGCCTCTTTTATAAGAAAGGGTTAATTTTTCCCCGATTTTGTATCAAATCAAGTACACATATAGGCCAACAATTACACTATGGATTACACACCATTTTTTTACATTACCAAGAAAAGAAAAAAGCAGGTAGAGATGTTATATACACTCTGTAGTTTCGTTTTTTCTTTCTTTTTTTAAGGAAAAGGAAAGTTACTGATTTGCATGAATGCCATCTTCTCCTAGGTTCAAAGTCAATTTGCTACACAAAACATATTTTGTAACTACCGTGTATGTTTTGAGTAACTACATGAACCGAATTAAAAAAAAAACCATAGAAAAGAAAAGGAGAATAGAAAGTAAGTTGAGCTCTGCTTCAATTCCTCACGTTTTCTTAGATTGTTCCGCTCTCAATTAAAATCCAACCATGGCATGATTTTAAGTTTTAAAGTCGCAATAGTTTTGCAAAAAAAAAAAAAAAAAAAAAAAAAAAAAGACATATGCCTCTAAATTTTTCTTAAGGTTATGAGATACTTTTCTTTTTTTTAAAAAAAAGAAGGGATTGTAATACAAGGTAGGAAAATGAATGCTCTGATTTGAATGAGATTGTTGTTATAGACAATCCTTCAATTTAAACCTCAATGTTCAGCCAGGTTAGATACTTCGTGCTCTTAGTAAACATGACACGTCTCCTTTACTGATTCATATATAAAGCTTGTAAGGGATGATTAATCTCCACTCGTATAAAACAGTCAAAAAAAAAATTGAAAGGTTTTGAGCGTCATAGGTATATAGCCTTGTTGCAAAGTAATATACTCTGTATCACAAAGGTCCCTTTCATTACAAATTACCCTTGAAAGTGACTTAGTCTGTTTGACAGCAGACTACATTAGAGCACGTGACAGTATGAATATAATGCAAGAGGAATAAGATAAGCATTTTTTATTACATACAACAAAAAAGGGAAGTAGCTATTTCTTAGATAATAATTATACATGGTCTAAATATGATGAGCATCCGATGCAATAAAAATAATGAAGGTATAAGGGCTGTAATGAGTGTATATGTATATATAAGGTTTTCGTTTGTTGAATATGAGTGCTTAAGGATAGAGTCTACATGTACAAGTTTCCAGAACAATGCTATAAGTGTATACATAGTGAGCCATAAAGAAGAATTATTTGACAGATAATTAAATCCGACGACGAGCGATACTATAGGATAAGCCATTGCACATTAGCAGCATTTTTTCAATGTCAATATAAACAGGGCATTGAAAGAATTGACTTTGGATCCAACTAGATGAGTTTTTTGACCATAAACTTTCGATGTGTTGTTGAGCAATAGGGTCAAGAGTAACCCAGGTACAACCATTAGCGTAAACCCATTGAACAGAAGCCATTGTTTTCTTTTTCTTTTTAGTTTATCTGATAAATTTTAATCTGATAAGTAGACAAGAAGAAAAAAAAAAGGAGAAGAAACAAAGTATCAGGTCCTTTTATACTTGGTGAGATTAAAAGGAAAGGGGAGATCTATTTTTATGAATATTAGGCTTTCGTTACATTCTATCTAATAAAAGAGAAATATGTCCTAACATGGTACTCGTATTTTGCCACAAAGTGACACTTTCAAAGAGGCTTTATTATACATTAAATGTGGTACACACTATTTAATCATCCTTATATCAAACAGTCAATCAGCTGGTCTTTTAACTACAATTAAGGTTTATATCGCACAAAGTTTTATCGGATGAATGTGATTACAACAATTGAATTCAAAGGGCCCTTGCCATTTAAAAAAAACACAAGGCAACGTTTGATATATATGATTACATAAACACATTATCCGGTTAAATAGATTCAACTTTTATGTCAAATATGTAAATTATGCCCCAATTAACAAATAAAAGAGAAAAGATCAACTTCACAATGCTTGGTAATACAACAACAGATTTATTTTTAGACTTTGTCCTACTTATTTTTTTGTTCTGAATGATGCCATTCTTTTTGATTATAGATCTTTTAAATGTAGCTCACTTCAATTAATAACAATGATCAACATTTTATCTTTTGTATACTGTTGTATCTTCTTTGGATTATTTTTTGACTTGAGAAAAAAAGAAGAGACGGCTCGCTTTGACATGGTTTGATTTATTTATATATCGCATGGTTGCACATCAGGTAAACTTTGTTCTTGTTTTGTTTGGCAGTGTATTACTTGAAATTTTACTATTTTTCTTTATGTTAAAGTTTTAATATACAAGCCTTGATTCATTTAATGTGATTGCATGTATCAATTGTCGCTTGACTATATCATGAATCATGACAAACTTACGATAAAGACTTTTGTTCTTTGTGCAATGATCGAAAACGCCTTTTGATTCTCTAAAGGCTCTCCATTCTCACTGAATAAGTTGAAAGTGATCGAACAGCCCAAAGTTGTTGTTTTCTTGTACAACTACAAAATTTAATTTTATTATTTTTAGAATTGTCTAAATGTACATTTAGAGTTGCCTAATACACATAAGACAGAGCCACATCGTCACCATAAGTTTTTATTAAGCATTGTATAATAAGCCGATAAAACGAGCCCGTTTATCGTGGCCTTGAATTCCTATGTTCTGCTCATGACTCCGAGAATATACTAGAATATGAAAGAAAAATTTAAGGCTCCCTTTGATTTCTTGATTTAAACTCAAGCATTTAGGCACTTTAACAATTCATCAAGTTGTAAAGAAAAAATTTTTTTTCTTCTTGCTCTTGTCATGGTCATGTAACAACAGGGCCTTGTAGTAATAGTTTATATTTAGTTAAAAACTGATCGAACACAACAATAAGCACTTATAAGGAAGTTTACCGAGAATTAGAAAGCATTCACATTTTTTTGATTGGCTGGTACACTATAGTAACATATTCAAATAAATTAGAAAAAGCATGTTGCGACAGATGATGAGGCGCTTCATTTGTTTGTACAACTACAAAACCAAAACTTTGTAGCTAGAGCTTAAGTGTTAAAATAGATTTGCGCTAAAAATATCGGGTTAAAAATAGCCATTGTGAAAGTACTCTGAAGAAAAAAAACTATATAAACCCTCTTTGCTTTTGTACATGATTGTACCCCTTTTTTGAAAAAAAAATCTTACTGTTTTAGCAGTACATATTTATTGACGCATTGTGTTTATTTATTAGTTGTGTTTTATATGAATGAAGTTTCTTTTTGCTCTTTGAATTACCCTTTTCCTAAATTATATCAGACATTATTTTGGTTCTTAAGGTATAAAGATCTACTTTGCATCGTGGATGCCTACATAGATTTTCTTAATGCAATCGCGTTAATGAAAACTTGTTTTGTACACATTTGTTTCTGTCAAAATAAACAAGTTTATGCTCGATAACGCGCTATACTGTAAGACACCCCGTCGCACAGAAGCATCATATGTGGAATGTCAACGTACACAGGTTTGCGAAACATTTGAGAATTGATCCAATTTGATGAGTTTGAGGCCCACAATCGCTCGATATTGTCTTGTGCTTGATTGTCAAGAATAACCCAATTGCTTCCATTTGCATAAGCCCATTTAATTGTTGATGCCATCAAGTTGAAATAAAAAAAAAATAAAAAATGTTGTCTTTATATATATAGATACCGAGTCTTTCAACTCTAAAATCTATAAAACGCAGAGCCACTATTTGCTTCCTTATAAAGTTATGCTTTTTCCATATGGAGACAATGGCTTGAAGATCCTGCGGCAACTTGTATATCGAACGATGTATAAACAAGAGAGAAATAGATCAATACAAAGCATCGAATTACACTTAAACCTTTCTTTCTTTTTATATGCGAAATTATCTCTATTTGTCTGTTTGCCATATTGTTTTCAATAAAAAAAACAAAATGAATTGCTGTTGAATAGAATGTTCTTCTAGATCATCGAGGAATCGGGAAATAGTGGCGAAGCGCACAAACATTAAATGACGTGCATGACCCAATTTTAGGATTCTTCCAAGAAAAAACTCTATTAAAATGACAAACTAAAGACAACTATATTGCTACTTGAATAAACCATGTACAACTAAATGATAACAAAAACAGTGGTTAAACAACAAGAAATCAATTACAAAAAAAAAAAATGTAACCGTGGCTCAAATACTCCTTTAGCGTCATCCATTACACAAAATGGCTAATGACCACAAAAGAGTTGCTCAGTTTTCTTTTTTAGCTGTGGCGAGGTAGAATGTTCCTATTTAAGGTGACGATAGACCTTATAAAAATAGACTTACAACATGTATTTAAGAAACGTCTTTTTTAATATCCTACTTTTCTTTTTACTTTTTTTTTAAAAAGAAAATGGGTTCTATTCAATGGGTTTATGCCAATGGCTCTTCTTGGGTTACTCTTGATTCTTTAGCACAAAGCCATATTGAAAGTTTATGGTCACACAACTCTTCCAGCTGGATACAAAGCCAATCCTTCCGTTGCCCTGTCTATGTTGACATTGGACAAATGATGCTCATGTGTAATGGCACTTGCTACAGTATTGCACGTCGAAGAGCTTAAGCCAAACATTATTTAGATTGTGTATTTATTTCTCTTGCATTTCTTTATGTATATATATATCATTGCACATACGTTTCATTCCTTCATTTTAGACTTATGCCTTTATGCTCTTTTTATATGCTATTTATGAATAAATATGGACTTTTTTTTTTTTTTTTTTTAATTAGATATCGTTGCCTTTATTATTCACAAGATAATCTGTAATGATCTAAATAGGATGTAGTGTATAAACGAAAAAAAAAAAATGGAATGATGATTGTATAACAAAGAAACTAAAATTCTTTAATGCTTTCTCTTCTTGGAAGACTTCTTTTCTTCTTCATTTCTATATTTCTTATTGGCAATAGCTTGAAGTTGACGTTTTCCATGACAGTTGGGGAAATTAGATAAATCGTAATAAGCAGGCGCAACTTCGAGTAACCAGTCTGCCTTGACTTCAATACATGTTCTGATATAATTACGTGTGGTCAACACAAATTCATTATACAACACCCATTCAGGCTTATGGTCCAAACACGATGAAGGATGAAGTTGTACAATTTGATTATCCTTGACAGTCAAATAATGACCAGATCGTTCGAGATGAGCGACTTGCATAAAGTAACCAGCAACAACAGCCCGTCTGATGTTTGTATAGTAAGATCGGTTCTCAAAATCAGTAGACACTAATTCCAAATCATACTTTTCCATGGTTCTCATCAACTGGTTTCTCACATTGTCTGCAGACTTGAGTGATCTGTGATTTAAGAAGTTATCATAACACCAGTTGGGGTCTTCGTAGTTTGTCTTGTAGGCATGATAAGCGTTCAAGAGGGTCAAGTGGTCACCGTCAGCATGAGCAAATTGAGCCTTGGCTTCATCAGCAGCCTTACGAGCATTGTTGGGACGAACCCAGATTTGAGGTACAGAGAGTAAGGCAGCAATAGAGAGGATTTCATTGGAGCAGTTGTAACTAGGACTCTCGATCAACATCTTACTCAATTGAGGATCAAGAGGGAAGGCAGACATAAGTTCACCGGTAGGTGTCATTTCACCATCGTCATCAAGAGCACCCAAATAGTTCAAGAGTTCAAGAGCACGCATCAATGTTTCAGGGGCAGGAGGATCCATAAAGTCAAAATGGACAAGATCATCAATACCAAGCTTCTTTAATTGAAGAACAACGTTGCCCAAGTTACTTCTCAAGATTTCAGGGTATGTGGTCTCAATCAATTCTTGATTAAAGGCATTCTCAGTATACAGACGGAAAGACTTACCAGGTCGAGTACGACCAGCACGACCAGCACGTTGTTGAGCAGAGGCTTTGGAGATGGGAGAGACCAAAAGGGACTCGACACGAATACGAGGATTGTAGACCTTTTGCTTAGCGAAACCAGGATCAATGACATAGACAATACCATCAATGGTAAGTGAAGTTTCAGCAATGTTGGTAGACACTACAATTTTACGGCCAGGAACACCGTTGCGTGGAGGAGGAGCAGATTCAAAGATCTGTTGTTGTGCGCGAGGAGGTAATGAAGAGTAAAGGGGAACTACCTTAAGAGGACCAGCACCTTGGCTGCGGATCAATTCATCACCTTCCGCTTTAATTTTGCTTACTGCGGTTTCAATTTCTTCCTCACCCGTCAAGAAGACAAGAATATCACCTTCAGGTTCACTGACGTGAATTTGAAGGCAGGTACGAATAGCAGCTTCAAGATAATCACGTTCAGGTTCAGGAGTATAAAAGATTTCGACAGGGAAAGTTCTACCAGGTACAGACTATGACAAGCTTAGTTGATTGACCTTTTTTTTCTGAGAGAAACACACTTACCAACAAAGGAGCATCATCAAAGTACTTTTGGAATTTACCAGCATCCAATGTAGCTGACATGACAATGACTTGCAAATCTTTTCTCTTCTTACAGATTTCTTTCAAAAGACCCATCAAAATATCAGTATTAAGTGTACGTTCGTGAGCTTCATCAAGAATCACAGCTGAATATCTGCTCATCAAAGGGTCAGACATGGCTTCACGCAAAAGCATACCATCTGTCATATATTTCAAGAAAGTGTTGGGACTTGTGTTATCTTCAAAACGAATACTGTAACCCACTTCTTGACCTAACTTGACGTCCATTTCATCAGCGACACGTTGAGCGACAGACATGGCAGCCACACGACGAGGTTGAGTACAAGCAATCATCTTTCCTTTCAAGTGAGGCAATTCATCATAGGCTAAAAATTGGGGGATTCTTTACACAATTAAAAAAAAAGTTTGCATAGAAGCCTATACTTACTGTGTTGTTTTACCGGAACCAGTTTCACCAACAAGAACAACAAACTGGTTTTTGTGTACCATGTCCAAAAATTCTTGACGTTGAGCATGAACAGGAAGTTTGCGTCTACCTTCCAAGATCTTTTGGTATTTTGCAGAATAAGCCTTGCCGGTAAAAGGGTTTGTAGTAGCATTTTCAAGCTTCTCTGCTTGTTTAGCAGTTGTATTTCTAGGAATCATTCCCTTAAAGGGATTGCTATTATCTTCCTTGGTGTTTAAGTGAGCAAGATAAGGGTTGTCTGTCATGAGTAACGTTAGAGTAAAGAACTATAAAATATTTTTTAAGACAAAAAAAAATAAGAATAAAAAAGGGACTGTCTTTTTTTATACAGTCACTTGATAGTGCATAAACATTTATTTCAATGATGGTATTGTACATGAAAAAAGTATTCTATTGATGATGAGCTTTAGAAGTATGATTAGATGAAGATGGGTGTTCTATTGCAGCAGGAAAATCAGACTTCTTTTGTCCTGGCCACAAATAGGATGAGGCCCAATTTGCAATATGATTAAAAATGCCAGGACTCTTCGTGTGATGAGTGGATTTGTTGATATCAGTCGCTGTTTGATGCATTGTCACTAGAGCTGGCTCTGCCACATGGCTCTTTTCTTTGTATGAATGAATAGTAGATATTTTTTCAGTTCGAATACTTTGTCCAGCAGTAGGTCGATCATAAAAAGAAGGCTTATATTCTTTTTGTTTTTCTTCTTCACACATAGGAGATTGTGTTATATTACTTATAGAGCAAGTTGAATTAGAGGAGATAGAGGAGACATCGTCTGTGTCTTGATCAGACTGTGATTTCTTTAAGCGAGCAGGTGCAATCTTCTTGATAGATGATCTTCTATAATAAACATGGTCTACATGAGATGTGACAATGTCATCTGTATCTGGATCACTGCTGCTGTATTCTTCTTCTTCTCTGGCAGCTTCTTCAGCAGTAATGGCTATGCATTGTTCCACTTGAGTATTAAACCTTAATTTAGGTTGACGGTGTGTTGCTAAAACAGCAGGTGAGACAGCCTTCAATTCTTCATTTGCTTCTGAAAGAGATATTGTACGATGATGATGGTTTTTGTTGAGTGGGTCAAGTTCTGTTACTGAACGCTTCAATAAATCAACTTTAGTGACCTTCTTTAAAGCTGGTTTTAGTTTAGGTTTTTGTTGCTCTTGTAGCATTAATCCCAATGTATCTGCAGCAGTTGCTCTTCTAGGTGCCAAAAATGGATCTTCTTCTTCTTGAACTACTGTATGTAATGGTCCATAAAGCCAGGTCACATCACTATCTTTTAACCTACCCAAAAAAAAATCAACCCTGGTCTCTCTTTCTTTCTATTTACCAATTCAATGTTTGAGGACTTATTGTCTTGAGGTTATTTCGTTGCTTTGCCCATGTTCTCCAAGACGCGTTCTCTAGTCGAATACCATCTACCACTTCTTTTTTTGTTTTGTTATAACTCTCCAAGAAACAGCTAAATCCATTTCATCAAATTGATAAGACAAATAATCAACACACATTTCTGGTTGTCGTACATTGCGCTTTTGCTGTGATTCAAAATCGTCTTCAGCTACTGGTTTTTTTAGCATTGCCCCTGCTGTTGCTGCTGTTACTTTGGGAGCCATAATGTGAGAGAAAGAGAGGGAAAAAAAAAAGAGAGAGGAAGAGAGAGAGAGAAAATGAAGCTGATTAAGCGTTGTTTAATTATAATTCAAAAGCAGCTGCACACAAGTTTTCCTTTTTTTTTTTGTATTGGAGAAGCATGTCTTTCCTTTTATTATACTTTTGATTCTCCCTATCTTTTTTTCTCTCTCTCTCTCTCTCTCTCTTTCCAATATTTATTTTATCATACTCCAAAAAAGAAAAGAAAAACTAGGATCTTGTTCAGGAACAAACCGGGCAATCATTGTTTCGTATTTTTTTTTTTTTTCAAAAAGAGGAAAGAAATAAGCTGTATTTCTATTGGTGATTTCTTTTATCTCTTTCTCTATCCAGATATTTATAGATGAGAAAATGAGAATTTAACTGAAAGCTGATTTCTTTGTGTTTCTTACATACACTGAAGCCAATATCAACTATTCTTCTATCTCACTCTCTCTAAAAATATAATCCATTGAATTTAAGCCTTTTTAGTACATGCACACACGCTCACACACTTGTATTGCGATTGAACCAACCAAATATGTTTAAAACAAACGTCAGCCCCCAGTGACACTTGAACCTTAAACATGGGCAAACTCCGATTACGATATAAATTGGTAACACATTTTATTTCTCCTCTCTTCTCTTTCATCTTCTTTTTTTGTAAATATTTATACATATACATACATAATGAACATTGTTGCACCTCGCCCAAAGAAGCCCTCATCATATACCACTGCCAGTGACATATGGACAGAAGAAGACAACGAAGCTTGCCAAGAACTTCGACAAATTCTTCTTGCTTCTCATTCCACTATGATGGAAGATCTTAATATCATCCGTACTAGCAACCCTTTGCCTCATGATACTTGCTTTGTACCTATTCATCAAACTGTTTCTCACTTGTCTGTCACTGATACCACCACCACCGCCAAACTCAATCGTCCCAGATCTTTCAGTGTTGGTGACTCTAGAAATAATTACATCAGTCTTGTTCATTAACTTATACATATACAACAATGAAAAAAAAAGAAGAATTTATATATATACAACTGACACACACACACACACACACACACACACACACACACACACACACACACACACACACACACACACACACACACACACACACACACACACACACACACACACACACACACACACACACACACACACACACACACACACACACACACACACACACATATATACATTATCATGTACATAACATCAGCATGTAATTGTTCCCTTTCCTTTTTTTTTCTTTTTTTATATACATTTTATATATATATTATACATAATATTTATAGATATTATATCTTTCTTTCTTTTTTTCTCTTCTTTCATTCCTTTCCATTTTATATTTCCTATTGTTCATACTCCAATTCTAAATACAATGACACACGTTTGACATGTTTTTATAATACAGTCAATATTCGAATCCTTAAACATTTTAAATAAACAAATAACTCTACAAGTCGCGTCTTTTTTTTTTATTTTATTTTTGAATAGATTCTTGAAAGTTCTTTACGGCTATTCTCAGCCAATCAAAATTATGTTTATCCTTGTCAAAATTACTACTTGAGAGTGCATAATAATAGTTTTTATTTTTGAAATGTCTAAATCTACAGATGTCTTAAATAATGATGAAATATTTATAGTTAAATTTTAGCATCGACGAATTCACTCCAACACTTGACTTCATCGGGAATCTTTTCAGCTGTACGAGGTTCATCTGTACGATGACGAACACAAGCATCGGCAAAGAGAACGGCCACCTTAGAATCATTGATCAAAGGAATACCAAAATCAACAGCAGCACGACGACAGACATAGCCTTCATCCAATTGGTCAGGGGCACGGATCTTGGCAAGGTGGATCACGAAATCAATGTTGTTGTCCTTGAAATGCTTGTTTAACACACGCTTGTCTTCGGCACAGGCAGCAATAGGCAAACAGACAGAAGAAACACCGGCTTCCTTTTCCAAAAAGAGCTTGTCTTGTTCGGTAGGAACAAAGATAGGATGACCAAGCTCGTTATGGAAGGTTTGGGCAATATGCACATAGTCCTTTTTGTCAGTCACTTGGTCACCACCGATCAAGACACCGGCACCACGAGAAGGAATACGGAAGTTTTGAGTGGATTGAATGGCGGCCCAGAAAGCTTGGTATTTGTCTTTACCGAAACAAGCAACTTCACCTGTCGAGGCCATTTCGACACCCAAGAAAGGATCAGCACCTTGAAGACGAGTCCAGGAGAATTGGGGGACCTTGACGGCTTGGTAACCGTACTCCTTGGCCATCAAATCAATAGGTTCAGGCACATTCTTACCAGCCAAGGCACGAGTAGCCACATCGATAAAGTTGACACCAAGGACCTTGGAAACAAAGGGGAATGAACGGGAAGCACGCAAGTTACATTCAATGACCTTGAGAAGAGGTTCTTCTTGACCAGGGATGTCTTGCTTGATGATTTGCATGTTGAAGGGACCTGTGATTTCAAAGGCACCAGCCACCTTATCTGCAATGTCCTTGAGACGGCTCATGGTTTGAGGAGAAAGATCGCGAGGAGGCAGGATCAAACTAGCATCGCCAGAATGAACACCAGCATTTTCAACGTGTTCAGAGACAGCATGAACCAAGACAGCACCCTTGCTGGCAACACAATCCACATCGATTTCTTGAGCGTTTTCAATGAACTTGGTAATCACAACAGGATGAAGAGGAGACACATTGGTGGCATCAGTCAAGTTGTGTTTGAGAGCATCAGGGGTGTAAGCAACATTCATGGCAGCACCAGAAAGAACATAAGAAGGACGGACAAGGACAGGATAACCGACATCTTCAGCAAAGGCAAAAGCAGCTTCAACGCTCGTCAATTCCTTCCAAGCAGGTTGATCAACACCAACCTTATCCAAAATCTTGGAGAATTGGAAACGATCTTCAGCAGCATCAATCATCAAGGGTGAAGTGCCGAGAACATTCATCTTGACATCATGCAACTTCAAAGCAATGTTCTGAGGAAGTTGACCGCCCACACTTACAACAATACCCTTAGCTCCTTCCAATTCTGCAATATCCATCACACGTTCAAAACTAAGTTCTTCAAAGTACAAACGATCACATTCATCAAAGTCAGTAGAGACAGTTTCAGGGTTGTAGTTGACCATGACTGTCTTTTCACCTTGAGCACGCAAAGCCCGACTGCAAGAAACACCACACCAATCAAATTCTACAGAAGAACCAATACGGTAGACACCAGAACCCAAAACCATAGTACCATGTTCGTCGAAACTGACATCGTTCGTGGCAGCATTGTAAGTCGTGTAGAGGTAGTTTGTATGAGCAGGGAATTCAGCAGCAACTGTATCAATACGCTTGACGTGGGGAACAATGGCGTTTTCTTTACGAAGAGCACGGACAGCCAATTCTTCAGCACCGATCAACTTGGCAATCTTGGCATCGGAGAAACCAGTTTTTTTAGCATTCTTGAGGAGATCGACAGGCAATCGTTCAATCGAAAGTTCACCAAGACTAAGGTGAATGTTGGCAATCTTTTGAAGCTTGTGCAAGAACCATTTGTCAATGTTGGTAAGCTTGTTGAGGTGATCAACTGTGTATCTATCACGAACAGCCTTGTCCTTGTTCAACATCACTTGACCAAGTGCAAACAAACGACGATCAGTAGGGTTAGCCAAGACATCATCCACATCTTCGAAGGGAGTAGGAAGACCATCAAAACCAGAAAAGCTAGGATCCACTTGACGAATAGCCTTTTGCATACTTTCTTCAAAAGTACGGCCGACAGCCATTACTTCACCCACAGACTTCATGGCAGAACCAATGTGACGATCAACGTATTGGAACTTGGAAAGATCCCAACGAGGAATCTTGGTGACGATATAATCAAGAGAAGGTTCGAAACAGGCAGTGGTTGTCTTGGTCACAGCGTTTTGAAGACTAGGCAAGGTATGACCGAGAGCAATCTTGGCAGCAATGAAAGCAAGAGGATAACCTGTAGCCTTAGAAGCAAGAGCACTTGAACGACTCAAACGAGCATTGACTTCAATGACCTTGAATTCTAAACTCTTGGGATTAAGGGCATATTGGACATTACATTCACCAACAACACCCAGGTGGCGAATGATCTTGATGGCAGCAGTACGAAGCATGTGATATTCTTCATCACTCAGTGTTTGAGAAGGAGCAACGACAATAGATTCACCTGTGTGAACACCAAGGGGATCAAAGTTTTCCATGTTACAAACAGTGATACAGTTGTTGGCAGAGTCACGCATGACTTCATATTCAACTTCTTTCCAACCCTTCATGGAACGTTCAACCAAGAGTTGAGGGACAAGTGTCAAAGACTTGGTGGCAAGTGTACGGAGTTCTTGTTCATTATCAGCAAAACCGGAACCAAGACCACCCAAGGCAAAAGCACAACGAACGATAACGGGATAACCGATTTCACTAGCGGCCTTCAATGCCTCTTCAACGGTATCGACAGCAGTTGATTGGGCAACAGGGACGTCAATTTCTGATTTAATTTAAAAAAAAATTAGATGATCTGTTATCTCCTGAGTTTCAATTGTATACATACCATTAAGAGCCTTTACGAACAAATCACGGTCTTCAGATGTGATCAAAGTTTTAATTGGAGTACCGAGAACTTTAATGTTCAGACGTTCCAAGATACCGGAACGATCGAGTTCAATACCACAGTTCAAGGCAGTCTGACCACCAAAAGTAAGTAAAATACCATCAGGACGTTCACGTTCCAAAATGTTGGAAACGTATTCGCAAGTAACAGGCAAAAAGTAGACCTTATCAGCAAGTGTATGAGAAGTTTGGATAGTGGCAATGTTGGGATTGACCAAAATGGTTTTAATACCAGACTCACGCAAAGCTTTGATGGCTTGAGAACCTATGTATATTTTCATAAGACATTGCTACCAAGAAACAAAAAAGCTCTTTTTGTTTTTACCTGAATAATCAAATTCACCAGCTTGACCAATAGAAAGACCACCAGAGCCTACAATGAGTACTTTCTTGACATTGACAAGAGGGACATTGGAGAGGATTTCTTCAGAAACCTTAGCAGCAGCACCTTCGCGAGAGGAAGTAGGAGGAGCAATGAGACCAAAAGATTGAGTGGAGGACATGTTTACTTAATTAAAATGTTGTCAATGTATGTTTTATCGAATGCCAAAAGACCAGAAGTAATTAAATTAAAAGCAATATTCATATAAATATTACAAAAAAGAAGATTGTTTTTTAATTTGGGAGTTTGTTGTCAAAGTATTAAATTGATGAAGCTTTGTTTTTCCCCAAAAAAAAGATGTATGTTTTCGAAGAGAAAAAAAGAAAAAGAGATAAAACAAGATGTGGTTCAAACATTTTATATGCAAAGAAGCATTTTTTAGTGGAACAAAAAGTGACTATTTTAAGCGGTTTCTTTTATTGTGAGTCATTGTTGGTCTCCATGATTTGTATAATCTGCATCCAAGCGGAGACGGCTTTTTTTTTCTGAAAAATCTGCTCTCTTTTATCACTATAAATTTTTCAACTATTAATATTCTACTCGACAAAAAGGTGGCCCATATCAAACAATTCTTTCATTTTTGGTTTGTACGTGCACGAATTTGATTTCTAGATGACAGCTTCAAAAAAGAAGGATGTTGTACAGACAAAAAGATTTTTTATTTCGGCCATTAAAACGATAATCTTATCTAAAAGTTTTCAACTTCAACTTTGTAAAGTGAAAAGTCCGCAACGGGCTGCTTATAATTTTAAACTTGTTAATTCTGTGGACCATTAATAGCAAGATGACACTAAAAAAGGAAATGTCAAAGATTCATATCTTTATTTTAATCAAAATTATCATTGACAAGAGAGCAATTGAAAGGTTTAATCATCTATTGGTTATCTATATTTCTGGTTTAGGCCCAATGAAATTGCTTTATGACCATACTATTTGAGCGAACTACCAACATTTTTGATATTGTTATAATAATTCAAAGTAGCTCAAGTGATCAAAAAATCCTGATATATATATATATATATATTCTGAACAGAAGTAGCCGTGCCCTTGGACCGTTTGAAAATCCAGTATCAAAAGTTTAATTCTTTTGTTTAGAGAACTGATCAACATAGCAGCAGTTACAGCAGAAAGTATACTTGGTCATTTTAGAGCTTCAATTTACATGTATTGGATGAATTACAATAAAAAACCTGTTTATTCTTGACAAAGTAACTTTTATGAATAAGCTGTTTTTTTTTACAAAGTGCTTTCTTTAATCACTATTCCTAACGCAATATTTCCCCATAAAAATGATTGCTTTTTAGAGTGGTATTTAATTTGAGATCAGATATCAAAAGTCAATAATGAAACAAACAAACTTAGTTTTGGCTTTAGATTTACAATTGTCAAATATGTTGATTATTACACAGCAGCATTGGCCATATGACATTGACTATTTCAAAGTTATTATCCAAAAATAACTAACAAGGGGGTTTTGCTTATATCCTTAGAGAAGAGACAAAGACCAACTAGTCAACATCGTGTATCACTTTTACCTTATTAGAGGCAAGTCGAAGAATGGGACCTTCATGCCATTATAAGAAAAGCTGGCTTGGAAATATTGCTTCCTAAAAAGCACATGAAACTCTTTTGAATAGTGTGCCATCAGTGATGATTACTGAAAGCATGGACTAAAGGAGCCTTACCTAAAGAAATAAAAAGAGACTCAACATTCACAGTTCTTTTTTTTTTTTTTTAGTTCACTTTGCGAATAGTAATTATTTTCCGCAAAGCAAAAGTCTGCATGTAATTTCCTTTTTCATTCAGGACTAAAGTACAAACAGTGCATACATAATCATTTTGTAATGATTGGCCGCATATAGAGCATTTCAAAGACAAGCTCAGCTTCATGTACACAAGCGACGCAAGTTGTGTACAAGAACGTGATTGCTATAGAAAGAACGTGGATTTGATAGGTATTCACAAAACACTTTTTTTTCTTTTTCTTTATGTCTTTAGTGACTATAGCAATAACACAAGCGTACCTGTTTTTTTTTCTGCTGATATGAGGATGTGTTCTCCCGAGAATTTAAGGTTTATGTTGTTGTTGTCTACGATTAGTTCATAAGACAAATTATCGCGAGGTAATGGGAGTAGATGTGTAACAAGGCCTTTTTTTTGTGTTTATTGTTCTGTTGATATCTGTTACTCCTCTTTTTTTTCCCTTCTTTTTTTTTTTTTTACTGTATCTACTTGCTTTTTTATTGTACTTATATGCCACACTTTAACGTGTGAGCAAAAAAAAAAAAAAAAGAGAGAGAGAGAAAAAGATAGAGAATAATGGATTTTATATCAAATATCGGAAACAAGCGCAACAGCAGAAAAACGAGCAGTCGACGGCCTTATACCAGAAGAACTTCTGTTTCTTCTATCTCAAGTCTTCCAGGCGCTAACTTGAGTAATACTAACCTGATAAAAAAAGAAAAAAAAGAGAAAACACTACAAGCCTTGAACAGGCTAGATGCCCTTAACTCATCTAAAGATACCCCAGGTAAAACAAAACCAAACAAAATAAAACTTGGCTAACTTGGACTAGATCTTTCACGCAAAACAAACAGCTTGTGGATCAACACATCAGACCTGTATGGTCTGAATGGTGAAACAACACTTGTTGAAGCAGGCGAAGATTTATTTTCAGAAGTCGCAGTAAGTTTTGATTGCTATCATTTTTGTCATATTCATACTCTTTTTTAGAAACAGTTGGATTTGAATGTAGAACAAGTAGCTAGCTTATCGGATGAGCGATCGCCTATTACACCTACAAGCAAACCAAACTCTAAAAGACCAAGCAAAACAAAAGTGGCTCGCAGCCATAACGATGCGACAAAAGAGATCAAAAAGACTTCGACAAATCCACCAGCCAATTACGTCAAAATCTTGAAACAGAAACAAAAAGCAATTACATATGAACTAATGTTGGAAGTATCGTATTATATTCGTACTTCGGATAGGTAATAATAACACAAACACAAGCGGGAATACAGGTACTGATATGTCTTTCTTGTACAAAGCTGGTTAGAACGTTTCATCGAGGATGGCGGCATGCAGATTATTGCAAAGGAGCTGGGTATAATTCAGAAGAAACAAAATAGGTAAGCTACATGATGTTGTGACCCATAGCTCACTCAAGGTAGAACACAAAACGACCACAAGATAGAATTAGAAATACTGAAATGTTTGAATACACTCATGAACAAGAAATCCGGTCTTCAAGAAGCCTTCAAACATTCACGCATAATAGATAACTTTTGTATCTCACTTGTATCACCTTATATACCTGCAAGAACGCAAGCATGTGAATCGCTCACTGCTTTTTGCTTTTTACCAAACGGAAGAGCCATGGTGTTGCGTGGTATGGAACTATTAAAGCAATACGGCCCTGATTTTGGCCGTTTTGATGCCTGGATGCAGGCACTTGAGAAAACATTGGACGGAAGAGGTAAAATGGGCTCGGCTGTGGGCGCTAGTAATGATCTCAAAATGACGGGCATGGTGGGTGCAGGTGATGCTCAAATCACTCAATACATGGTAAGCATAGACACCATCTCGCAACTTACTCAACTTGTTGTATAGTTTATCAGTGTCCTGTTTATCAATACGCTTGTAAGGCCAGATATTGTAGAGGACAGAAAGGAACGAATCATGCTGAGCTTAGAATTAGAACAAGCTGGCATAAAGAATGTGTTTCAAAAGATGGAGTTGCTAAACCATGAACATATCAGCTTGGCAATACAAAAGTTTCAAGATGAAATTGAAGCTGATACAATTCAAGAGGATATGGAAGTATATTATAGCTTAGACCCACTGAATGTCCTGGAAATGCTGATTGCAAAGACACAAGATACACCTGCTTATCAGAGCCTTCATAATATTCTCTGTTATTTACTCAAAATTCAAGATAGTCCTGAAAAAAGGTATACACAACACATATATGGGTGCAGCAATGACTTATACTCTGTATAGTAATTATCAGTATCAGTTGATTGAGATGTTAGTTCAACAAGTTGCCTTGGATCAGAACAATTATTACCCTGATGATATCTCGAATGTTTCCGAATTTACTGTACATAGTTTGATTCCCAAATTCACAAATGCCTTAGCAGAAGAAGAAGAGGACGAAGATAACATCAGCAAAAGAAAAGTGCAGATTGGTAAGTCAAGACAAGTACACCTTTGTTTCTAACTTGTTATCAGATGGTTCTGAAGATGTGGTTGGCTCCTTGGAAGCAAAAATTGACTATCTTGAAAAAGAATTGAGTTTATCAAAACAAACTAATGCCATGCTCAAGATTTTCTTCAAGAGCACAGAGGAACGTTACAAATCTGAATTATTGGACACTGAAACCAAAATGCGTAAATTACATGACTCTGTACGCAACTTGACAGAATACGGTAACCCATCTCCTAAACGGCGTAGCTTTAAATCACTACCGCCTTCTCAACAAGCACAACAAGCACAACAAGCGCAGCAGCCACAGCCGCAGACACTTTCGAGAAGATCAACCGTGACAGCTGCTGGATCAACTCATACTACAAAAAGAAAACCAATGAGCGACAATCCTCTGCGTAGTTCTTGGACTGCACCTGCTCCTGAAAGTCCACCTACTAAACCAACAGCGGCTCCGCCTTCTTCTTCAAGAGCCTCAACGCCTCTTCCACAACAGCCAGGTGCTGGTACTTCAGACACACTACGACAATCCCTTCGAACCAAGATTGGAAGTTTTGTGCGTAGAACGAGCAATGATCCAGTGGGAACAACAGCAACAACAACAGCAGCAGTAGTAAAAACAACGAAACCAAGAGGGAACTCTGTTGATTCAACATCCAGTTCAGTTAGCAGTAATTGTAATAATGTACCATCGCAGCAAAAGAGACGATCTATCACGAAATCTCCAAGCCTCGCAGGCAGTCGAAAGAATTCTAGATCAAGTGCAAGTGGAATAAAAGAAAAAGAGACTACTCAACCAGTTTCATGCGCCCAGAGAACACGCAGGTCGATTAACGAAGGAGCTATCATGGGAGAAAATACGAATAGCAGTAGCACGAACAGTAGCAGGAAAAGCAACACACCTAGGTCTTCTTCAGCTATTGTTCCCAAATCAAATCATGATAATAAGGAAACTACAACACGAAAATCATCGTTGCCTGCATTTACTGTATTGGTAGATGGCGAATTAGCAGCATCTCCCATGTTTAATCAATTAGAAGAATACATATTTCCAGCATCAGCAACAACACCTGCCACTATCGCACCTTCTGATCCTGCAACTAAATCTGTATTGTCGGAGCCTGAGCCTGATTCACAATCCAATGCGCCAGAGTTTATATCAGATAAGCCTGAGTCTTCGCTTGAATCTTTACATGAATCTCCTGAACCATTGGCTGAATCAACTGAAACAGAAAATCAACTCAGCGAATCCTTGAGGCCCTCACTTGAGACTGTACCTGAATCATTGGAACTAGAAAATCAATCAAGTGATTCTTTAAAAACCTCTCTTGAGCCTGTCCCTAAATCCACCGAGTCAGTTGAAACAGTTAACCAGCCTGCCGAATCTTTAAAGACCTCACTTGAACCTGTGCTTGAATTTACGGAATCGGAATCAGAGGCTTTGCCTGACATTAAGGAGGAATTTATACCAACACCAGCACCGACACCGGAACCATCATTATCAGCACCTGCTACACCAGCGCCGCCTCCACCTCCTCCGCCTCCTCCGCCTCCTCCACCTCCTCCACCTCCTCCACCTCCTCCACCTCCACCTCCACCAGCTCCCATGAATTCAACACCAATTAAAAAAATCTCGGCATCTAATTCATCCAATACACCAGCTGATAACAACACCTCTTCTGAAGCATCCAATACTTCTCCTCCATTACCACCTGTTTTTCTTGGTGCTGTTGGACGAAAACCAAGTGCATTCCAAGCAAAACAAAAACTCAAATTCGTAGAATGGGAAAAGATGAACTTTGCCAATATTCAAGAGACCATCTGGAATGAATTCGAGAGAGACATTGAATTATCGCTACATAAACAAATTGACTCTGCCGATTCTATTATGGAATATCAACTTGCTAAAGCAGGTGTGTTTGATGATGTTGAACTGACTTTTGCACAAAGACCTGCTGTTGAAATCAAGTCAAAGCCATTAAAAGAAGAAACGCATATCTTGGATACAAAGAAATCCTATAACCTCAGTAAGTCCAAACAAATACAAAAGATCTCTGTATTTATTGTTTTTATAGATATTTTTATCAAGAACATTGTGAAGAAAATACCATTTGATGAGATTCGATATAGTTTCTTGCAACTTCATCCGTATTTTATGGATGAGCAAATCATCTTGAATTTACTTAAATATTTACCCACTGAGGATGAAGCAGTCAAACTCTCTGCTTACGAAGATGCTCCTTTGGAAGAAGTGGAAAAACTTGGTGTGCCAGAAAAGTTTTGTTTACAGGTATGCTGATTTGAAGGCATATATATATTCCAGATACTTATTCTTAAATTAGATGATGAAAGTTAGCCGACTAAAGGAGAGATTGGAATGCATGTTGTTCAAATCTACCTTTTTGGAAAGATACACTGTTCTTCATAAGGTAAGAGGTTAGAAAGAGATCGACATGTATACTTAACAATATCAGCAAATGACTTCTGTATACAATGCTTCTTTAGCTTTAAGAGATGCAAAACACTTTAAAGAACTATTACATGTAAGTGGATATCACCTTTAAGATAGCATGTATCTAATGTATTTAGTTGGTGCTCTTACTAGGTAACTTTCTGAACGGAAACACTTACCGAGGCGGTGCTTTTGGCATCAAGATCGCTAGTATAAATAAGGTTTGACAAACATATAAACATACCAAACTCATTCTTTTTTTATAGTTGATTGATACCAAAGGCACTTCAAAATCCACGACACTTTTACACTTTTTAGTTGATGCTGTTGAAAAGAACTTTCCTTCCGTTCTTGCTTTTCTGGAAGAATTGGATGAATGTGGGTTAGCTTCAAAAGGTAAAAAAGAAAAAAAAACTATCATACTTCAAATTGGAAATTAACTCTCCTTAATAGTCTCTCGATCCGAAATGGCAATTGAGTATCAAAACTTCGAGTTACAATTGAGTAAACTTGAAGTCGAGTTACGTGACCATTATCCAATTAATGAGGAAGAAGAAGTGGTTGAGCTAGACAAGTTTGCTACGACCATGCACCAATTTTTCAAAGAAGCAAGCACAGAATTCAAACGTATCTGTATGCTCTCAAAAAAAATGGACGAGAGCTATGAACATGCTGTTCGATTCTATGGTGAAGATCCTAAAAAGATCCAACCAGATGAATTCTTTGGTATCTTTAAAGAATTCACGACCAGCTGGGAAAAATGTTCGGCTGATTCAAGAGAGCATAAGCTTAAACAAGATCGTATTGAGAAGCAAAAGAAACGTGAACAAGAAAGAAGGAAGCGAGCCAACAGTAATGCGGGTGCCAAAACCAAGAATCCAAACACAGAAGACGATAAGGCTATTCTTCATAGTTTGTTGGATAAATTGAAAAAGGATACATTGGATGTGAAGGTCAGAAGAAGAAGTGACAGAAGAACACGGCAGAGATCAACCAGTGTCAGCCAACAACAACTTCAACAGTCATTCTCTACTCAACAGCCTAATATTGATTCAATCTACTTGAAGGCAAACAAGATGTTACGTAACATTCAAGGTGAAAATAGCTCTAGTTTGTTGGTAGATGGAGGAGGATCCAGTCCAACTATATTTGATTTTGGACACCATACACATCACTTGCACAATAATATGGATAAATTGCATGGAGGAAGAAGACGTATGAGTGCCTCTGTAGCTATTATGCCTTCTTTTAAACCCATGCTGTATGATGTAGAAGCAACAGACAGTCCTACAGTTGCAACACCTTCTACCTCTCTTTTGGATGCATCTAATGCTATTCCTGAAGAAACAAGATCATCCTTGTTAAGCACACGACGCCACGCTAGACCATTATCAGCCATTGTCATACCCAAACCAAGTACATCATCCCAATCACATTCTTCCAATCCTACGCCAACGACTACCACTGCTCAAAGAACAGTCAGAATAAGAAAGACAAGCAAGAGACCCATCTTTGACCATTCACTCAGAGTCAGAGCTAGAAGAATGAGTACAAGATAACTATAATTTGTATCATAATAATTTTCACACTCTCAATAAAATATATTTATATACACAACAAATGATGATTTATTCACATAAAATTACATGTATATTTAGGCCAAGAGAGAACTAGCGACAAAGGCACCCAAGAGAACAAGACCTTGCATAAGAATAGTAGAAGACAAGCCATTGCCTAAAGAAAAGCCTGCACTTGTGTTGGTGTTAGAGGGAGCAGAAGGAGATGTGTTGGTGGCGCTAGCAGCAACAGAAGATGCCTTGCTTTGAAGGGATTCAATTGGGTTGGCTATAGTATATCATTAGGCTGTGTTATTTCATGTCATTTCCTATCTTACCTGAGCTTTGAGCTTGGACAACAGCAATAATACAGACAACAGTGAGGATAGCGAGGAAAGACTTGGCGTTCATTTTGTAGTAATAAAGAAGAAAAAGATAATCCAAATTGTTCCCCTCTTTATATATAACTGTTGTTTAATTCATCAACATGATATCATTGATTACGTTTGAGAGAAACATCGGAGTTCATAGTGTGTGTGTGTGTTCTTATGTGTACGTGCGTTCAAGAAGTTATTTTTATACATGATCTCTTTGTCATTGCATCATTTACCTTTTTCCCGTAATTGAACAAAGAGGCAAAAACGTGACGTCAATTCCTAAAGTCAATAGACAGATTTCAAATGGCAATGTGTGCATTGATTTACCCGGTTGAATCACCCACAAGTTACACAAGTAAACTGATCAACACAGAAGAAAAAATTCAACTTTTATGGTAAAAAGAAATAACATTTTATTATTATTACTTTTTTCTGTCACCAATAGGACCAAAAATATGATGATGTTGGTGAGGTTCTGCAGAAGAAATGAATGGATGGTTTTCGAGCATTTGAATACAAGAGACGTTTTGTGATGAATGAAAGGGATTTCGAAAATATGGATGATAGAAATGATGATGAGAATGATAGTAATGATGCTGTGGGGGTATGTTGGTATTGTATTTAAAGTCAATTTTATATTGACAGAGAGGGTCCATAAGATTGAATCTTGGCAAAAAGTCCAAGTCTAAACCAGTTGAAAAAGGAGAATACCAATTGCTTTCTTTCTTTTGTACCTCTTCTTCTTCATCTTCACTATGACTTGGTGTTGTTTCAGGTGATATCAAATCAATAGTCTCTACCTTTTTTTCGATTGGAGTTGATACACAAGAATACGTAGGAGAAGGGAAAAAATGATTATTTACAAAAGCCTTTCCTTCAATCGTTTTTTGCTTCTTCTCAGAAACAACATTCACCCGTTCATTATTATTATTATTATTCTCATTTGTTTGTTCTTGTTTGGTATTTACAGTCAGGTTTTCTTCTTGGGAGGACACAGTGTTGGATCGGGTTCTTTGTTTTGCTTGTTGTTGTCTTTTTGTTTTTCGACGCTTAGATGCTTTCTTCTTTGCATTTTTTGATCGTGGTTGATTCAACAAGCTTGTCTCTTCTGTTTGCTGTTGATGAGTCCGTTTCTAAGGGAAAAGTAAGTTAATGTTGATCCGCCGCTTGAATTGATCTTCCATCGCATACACCCCAGTAACATTATTATTATTATTATTATTTTACCTTGAAAATAACATAGATTGCATACAAACAGATTACAATGGTAGTCAGTGAAGATAAAGATGATTGCCGTAAACGAGTAAAGAGTCGAATCTTTTTTATTGGATAAAGTGGTATGCTGTTGTACTGCTGAATATCCGTAGCGTTTCTTATTGTCACCTTCTGTTCATGGACAGATATAAAGTAACCAGTAATGTGAGAATAAATCGAAGAGAAAAGCATAGAAATGAGTGAAAACATAATCAACAAAACAGGGGACAAGACAACAATCGATGTTATCTGTAATCCTCGAATTGTACGCATTACGAATAAATAAACTTAAGGAAAGTATACTAGAGAAAAGAAGAAAGCGAAAAAAAAATTTTTTAGGGAAAAACTATAATTTTTTTTCTGCTTTGTTTTTCATTTAGCGCCCTGAAGCTTTTTTAGCACCATTTCATGTCACTCTTTCTTTTTTTTTTTGCCCTGACACCATTTAAATAAATGTTCTTTAGACATGCATACCAAATATTGGTGTACCGTAGCACAGTAATGATACTTTATATCAATACTGATTTTAGTGAGAAAAAGAATAAACAAGAGAAAAAGGGGAGGGGGAAAAGAGATAGAATACATTTTTTTCTTTCTTTTTTTTCTTTTTGAAGATATATAGATGTAGTGTGGGTGTATATGGGGATGTGAATGTATATTATGTAAATGTAGATAAATAGAATGCTTGTATATATATATATATATATATATATATATATAAATGTATGTGCGTGCGGATGGTTACATATCAAAATCTAACAAATCTAAATAGGAAGAATAAATGAGAACTTTGGTCACAGGCACATATAAAAAAATAATAATGATATTTACCAGCCAGTTCTTGATCTGTCGCCATAGTAATTAGGCTCATACTATCGTCATGACCACCGCGTTGCAACCAAGAGTTTATCTGATCTTCAGTCACATCATAATTGTTGTCTTTCTCTTGAACTGACCAAGGATTTTGAAAGACGTTCATCATAGGAGGGGTATACACTGGCATGAATCCACAGCTGTCATTGTTATCCTGCTGTTGGGAAGGGTCAGACAAGACGACAGAAACTTTGCCTGCTTCATCTGCCATCAATCGAAACTGAAGAGAAGATAGAGTGCTTACACTACTGCAGTCATCCTCATTATCGCTGTTGCCCAAATCAGGAGTTGTACCTTCACAGCCCGTGGATTTACTGATGAGAATTTTATAAATTTGGGCATCTTGAGGCGCATCTGATTTCTTTAGACTGTCCAGCATTCTCGATTTAGCTCTATACATGTTTTCTCTCAGACATCGACTAAGCATCGCAATGCTTCTCTTCTCTTCGTCCTGATGATGGTAGGAAGAACAAACAGGCAAGTCGCGGGGCTTCAATTTATTGGAAGCATCGGATGCTGCCGACAAAGGCTTAATCTGTCGGCTCAATGCTTTCAGCTCTTGCAGGCTCATTTTCTGTTTGCCATTGCATGGTTTGCCCAATATAATCTTTTTCGATTTCCTGGTTCTCTTGGTGTTCTTAAGATGACGAAAAAGGTGGCTGTTTCTTCTCTTCTGGCAATCCTTTGGAGAGATATACACATCCTTTTCCAATGAAGTTGGGCTTTTCATAATATGTAAATGCTGCATTCTTATTTGAAAAAAAAATCTTAAATCTTTTACCTTGTGAATTTATCGCAAAGATACATATAGGGGTTAATATGAAAGGCCTCAGCTTGGTTCATGAAGTGATTTTGCATAGTGTGTATGTTGAGATGACAAGAAGAAAAGAGAGAGAGAAAGAAAGAAGAAAAAGTTTTTTTTTTTTGACTTTTCGATTAAATAAAAAATGGGACTTGTGAAAAAGAACAATTTTTTAGTTTTTAAAGAAGGGGAACACTCCGTCCACTCGAAAAAGAGACTACTTTTACGTAAATAGATTGGTTTTGTACAAGAATGGTTTAAGCATTTGACAAAGAATATAATGAAAGAGAGAAAGAAAGAGTGAATAAGAAATAAATTTATTTATTTAATGTATTTTATCAGTCGACCGTAACCATTAATTTTTCATGTTCATAAATCAAAGGAAATAGAAAAAGTTAGGCTTTGTTTGCAGCAAGAATGAACATTGTCTCATAACAAAATGGAATGGGCAATTGGAGTGATTCTTTTACGAGACCTTTGCTTGTATTTGTGCATTAGGCAAAAGTGATACGTTGATCTTGAATAGAAACGAATGACAAAGAGTCTTATATTCTTTATTCTCTTTTGTTTTGTTTTTCATTATTCATTATCCTTGTTATTCGTAAAAGCCTCATAAAAAAATTTAAAAAAGACTATTTAGAAGCGGAGACAAAGAAGACTGCTTTGATTGAAGGGAACAAAGAGGGTAACTAAAGAGTTAGACAAAATATTTGGTCCCTGTCTTCTTTTCTATCGTTTTAAATTTCCGCTATCATCGAACTTACCATCATTCATCGAATGAAACCTTTTTTGCTCGCTCAACAATGTTGTCTCAGACAAATAAAGGGTTACATTGCATTGCGCTTATTTTTATATTAAACCATAACTTATTCTTAAGGTATTCTCTTGATTTCTATAAAAGTATGTTTATTGGCCTTATTTTAAAATACAATCATAGCTTATAGATACAAGCAAAATGTAGATAAATAATACACATATTCTGCTATAATATCTCTGTATGTAGTTAAGTCAATTGAAAGTATTGTTTTTTTAATTTATGTAAGGAATCAGGCTCTGTTTACGTAGTACATAGATGCGGTGAAGAAAGGAAGAAAGAATATCTCATATGTAGTAACAACAGCTCATTCCAGCTGAAACATTCTTTTTTTGAGACGAAGAAGAAAGTGCTTCAATAGTCTTTCTCAAGTTTAATGTTGACTTGCTCTTTCTGTCATCTTTGCTAAGGGACCAAAGATTTGATTGTTCACAAAAAGAATTGTACAAGTTAGATTAGCAAAAGATAATAAAAGAATGTCCTTCTCCTAAATTCTATTTATATTCATGAGCCTATTAAAAATGATATTCCTATCAAGTAGTTGAATTTGACAAGAAGAATGCAAAGAGAAAATATTTATGGCATATAAACAGATCGAAGGTTGAACAGATACAATATACTGAAGAAGAAATATGTTGACAAAGATACTAGTTGTTTACTCATCAATGCATAAAAATAAGGGAAATATAAGCTTTTTCTTACTTTGTATCAAGCATGTATAATGAACCCCTTACATGGATCAAAGCTTATTGCTTGAATTGTTTCTATGAAACACAAATTTGAATTAATTTGAAATATGAACAAGAGACATGCCCAATCAGTTCTGCTTGTTAGAAAGTAGCTATGGTTGCACAAGAACAGCACAATGACGATGAATGTCAAAAGCAGATGCGTTTGTGTAACACAGAAGATACAATCGTCTGTAAAATACACTTGAAAAATAACGGCCGGGTTTGTATCACCTTATTACACCGTCTCTAATTCTAACGGACAAAATTAAGGTTTTGATAGATGTCTTCATCGTATTTTTTTTCTTTTTTTCATGATTCGAAATAGCTTGTAGTAAATTGACCTTTTTTTTTGACATTTATCAAATCATTTTGACCTTCTTATGATTTTTTTATATCTTATGCGCTCAATTTAGTATCGAGAATATCTCATGTGAGAGCCCCATGACGAGAGTAGAAAGGATCTAGTTCTCTAAAGTATTCATCTATTTTATATATAAAAAAGAGATGAACAACGATCTCTTGTAGACAAGGTGTAGCATTGGCGAATGATATTTATGCATTTAACCTGCCTGATCTTAAAAATATGGGCGAATCACGATCGAGAATTTGAGGTGAACAGTTGATTTAAATGAGCGAAAAAACCAGTACATTCCTGTCCTACCTTATAGTGACCCGTTATTGCAGGAAATCTGGCCCACGTTTTGACCAGAAGTAAATTGATTTGACTATGGTTCAACATTACACTTTTATCTGTACAGTTTCTTTTTTTTTAACCCCTCAGCCTTCATGAGCATTTGCTCTTTCTTTTCTCAGAACATTTTATTTTTTTTAATCGTTTTCTTTTGCGATCATTTTATCAAAAAAAGAAACCCTTAAAAAATGGATCTGTCTACCTTTCAATTGGTAGACGCTATGAATGATATGGACATGCTAAGAAATTTGTCTAACCAACAGGAGTCATATTCTCATCATAATCATCATCAACGACAACATCAACAACAGCAACATCAACAGCAGCAACAGCAACAGCAGCAGCAATCGTCTTCGGCAAATGATAACAATGCTTATGACCAACTTCAAGACGATATTGATTTACTGTTTCAGCCGAATCATGCTGATCATAACATAAGTACTTTTCTTCCCTTCAAAAGTAGTACGACGGACAACACACCCAACCAAATCAGGGCCTCTCCTCATTATAGTAGGCCTGCTTCAGCTACACTTCAAAATGAGTGCTATGATCAACAAGAGGTATATACTAGCAAAAACAATGATAATAAATGTATGTATCATTTATTCTTTCTTTTATCGACATGTGTCTGATCATTTAGGATATTTTTACTCCTCTTATATCACCAGCTATGACCCCTTCTTACAGCTATCAAGTACAGCAAAACAAACAACTCGGCTTTTCTTCTAACAATGACATGAATTTTTCTCCACTTTCATCACCTGCTATTCTTCCACAAGTCGATCGCCATCAAAAGCGTGCAACATTTCAAAATCAAATGGTCGTGACTTCATCACCTAACAACAACAACACGCTAGGTGAAAAAGGTGAAGAATACCAGAATATGTCTGTGAATGAAATCTGTGAGCAATATGAGCAGTTAGAGCAAGCCAAGATGATCATTACTCAAAAGCTTTCAGAGCTTCAGAAGACACAGTATCATGATGATAATTATCAGCGGGGTTTAATGTCATCCGAATCTTGTCTATCCAGAGATTCTTCTGAAAATGGTAATACTAGTTTGTTTTAAGGTACAAAAATTAACCATTGGGTAATAGAAGCACTCGTACAAAAATGTGCTACTCCACCAGAACCTATGGCAATGGGCCACCATATGTCAAAGCCAAATTCTCCTTTGCAATCACCTCATATGGAACCAGCAACACCTGCTTCCTTAATGAACATGAAAGTAAACCATGCAACGCCATCCAAACTTCAATTTTCAAGTGGAAGAATGCAACAATTCTATCCAAACACATCTCAATCACTAGAAACCTCGATAGCTTCTTCCATGACTTATAGTCCTGCCATTGTCTCTACGTCCAGTACTGTTTTTCAACCCACGATTTCTAACGCGATGCATGAAAACAACATAATCATGTCTCCCATGCTTACACCCACTGCTATGGTTCCTATCACTACTAGCCAGCCTACCACGACTGCTGCTGCTGCTGCTGCTCCTCCATCCCCTCTTGCTCTTCACCCTCGCAGACCTTCTTCTCGTCCTTTAAAATCCGAAAAATCCATACGCCACAAGAAACAAAGACGAGAATCCATTGAACCCAAGATTGTGAACGGCATTCATGCTTCTCCTCGTGCATTAAAGCCTCTCTTGATCAGTCCTACATTAAATCCGGGACTTAAACCTTTACCCAGCAGTATGGTCAGTGCTACAAAGGCCAACACGGTCCATTCAGTAGAAGATGCAGAACACATCCTGGCTACTCGATCTAATTATCAAAATTTGATGGAAGGTAAAGGTGCAGCTCTCGGTATCGCGTTTTCTACCCAGATCAAAAGTGGGCTTGAGGTCAGAAGAACAGCACATAAGGCTGCAGAACAAAAGCGTCGAGACTCACTTAAGGAATGGTTTGATCGTCTTCGTCGTGAAGTGGAAGATGGATATGTGAAGCGTCAAAAGTCATTGATGTCCCAGATTATCAAGGAACAAGAATTAGAAAAGAGCATCACCAAAAAGGCTGGTACAGAGGAAGAAGCTACAGAAGAAGGAGGGAATGAAGAGACAACGGCAACCATGAAACCCCTCTCTAAAGTGTTGTTACTTCAGTATGCTTATGAATATATCGCTTCTTTGAAGACAAGCTTAGAAGAGAAAGATGCTATCATTGAAAGCTTGACAAGCGGAAGTTCATTGAAGCGCAAACAAGATGACGAAGAAGAACTAGAAGAGAGCAAGCAAGGTTCTAGTAATGAAAGTGTTGATGAAATGAAGACAATACCAGAAGAATAATTTCTTGAGCATGCATGAATTATGCTAAATAACAAACTATGCTCCTGCCCATTCCTTTTCTTAATTTATGCCCTTTTTTTTATGCCGCTTTTTATATAGAATGACATTCACTTTTTTTATTGTTATTGTTATTATTACTTCATATTTGCACTCTACATTTTACATCTATATCTTATTTGCCATACATACCTACTTGTCAATAAAAAAAAAATTAGCTATCAACATGTAAAATAGACTAAGCCTATGTTGAGTACAAAAAAAAAAAAAAGAGAGAGAGACCTCTCAAGGTACTACGATTATTTGCGCAAACTATGAACACATTAATAATCAATGATGATACAACAACCAATGTTTTGTTTCTTTAAGGCTCTTGTCTTCTTTTTAATCTCAGGGCAATTTTTTTTGTGACTTTTTTAAGTGACAAGCAAGACGAACCTTTTTGTAAAGTTTTGCTTTTCTTCTACTTCTTTATAAAGAGAACATCTTTTCTGTTCTTTGAAGTACCATTCAACTAAGGAATAAATAACATAAAGAAGAGGATGCAGGCATCCACGCATTGTCTTGATATCAAGGTTGAAAATGATTTGCCTCAAATTTCAACAGTAATACAAGATAGTATCGAGAACGTACCATCTCTACTGGATGACCTCGCAACCGACGAGTCTAACTGTTCTTTTACTCCTTGTTACCTCGACATACAACAAGAAGATAATCTTTCCATTGATATTATTCAGCTTTATTATGTATGTACTATCTCTAATTTAATGCATTGTTTTATTTATGTATATAACCATCTATAAAAAGGAACTTTTGCCTAGTAAAGAAAGTCATGATAGACGTATTAAATTCGTCAAATTGATGGAAAAAATCTTGAACAGTGAATGGCCAGAGCATGACATCAAGGCCAATGTGTTTGGGTAAGATTGGAATACATAAAGAATAAGCCTATTGACCACATCACAGTTCTTCAGTCAATGATTTAGGTACAAGTTCTTCTGATGTTGATTTGTGTATCACAACACCATGGTCAGGGCTAAGAAATGTTCGAATACTTGCCAAATTATTTCGAAAATGTAAAGTGTAGCAATACGAATATCATCTCACAAGCTCATTTATTAGGTGGTATGCAACACATTGTCTGTGTTCCTCGTGCCAAAGTACCTATTGTTCGCCTATTTGATCCAGAATTGTAAGTGTATGTATGGCAGGATAGTTCTATTGATGCAGTGTAGACAACTTTCGTGCGATATCAATGTCAACAATACAATAGCCCTTCAGAATACCAAAATGATAAAGACATATGTTGCATTAGATCCCCGTGTAAGACCATTGATTATGATTATTAAGCATTGGACAAAGCAGCGATCATTGAATGATGCAGGTAAGCATAGCATGATCAGAAGAAAAGTAGGCTTATATATACATATATATATATATATATATATATCAATTAGCCAATGGTGGCACATTATCATCGTATACATGGACATGCATGATTATCAACTTTTTACAGCAACGTCATCCTCCTATATTACCAGTGCTTCATTCAATAGAGAATGAAGATAAAGACGAAAACTACTTTTTTGATAATGTAGATAAGCTGAAAGGATTTGGCGCAGAGAACCATGAAAGCCTGGGCGGATTATTGTTTGCTTTTTTTCGTCGATACGCTATTGAATTTGATTATGATGAACAAGTGATCTCTGTCAGACATGGAAGATATCTATCAAAACATGAAAAAGGATGGGACACAGGAAGAAACAAAATGAGTTTGTGTGTAGAAGAACCTTTTAATGTGGGACGTAATTTGGGAAACTCTGCTGATGTGACATCCGTGTATGGTTTGCGGTGTGAATTCCAAAGATCGCTAGACCTTTTACTGGCAGGAGAAAGCCTAGATGCACTTTGCCGTCCTTACCAGTCTCTTTCTTTAGCCCATACTACTGAAATACCCTCCAGCAACAATAACAGTAGTAGTCATACCGATGTTCTTTCTTTGACATTACCCACCGAGAATCGTAATTCGCTCTTCTTTTTATCACAGCCTTATCCTGATAGTACGCATCCTTATGATAGACGAAGAAGCATGGTAGATGGGATTTGCTCTTATCCTTCACCTATTCATATCAGCACATTGCGCTCATCCCCTGCTTCCAAAATGTCACATTCACCATCGTTTCATCCACGTTTTAGTTCACCACAAGCATTAGATTCGATCCTCAAAGTACGCAATACACGGCATGGTAGTCACCCATTACCTCCTGTTCCTTCTACATTACTCTCTATGCTGAACATCAGTGCAAATCACGGTACAGATCAATCTGTAGATAAGATTTTAGCACGGTATCATAAAAATCCGCCTTCTTCAAAACTACAGTCGAAACAACAAGCTACAATAGAATCAAAACCCGTAAAAAAGACAACGGGAAATCATTATCGACGTACAAAAGGTCATGCTTCAAATCACCATCATTGTCATCAGAAACAAAGGCGTCGATCTAGTGGTATTGAATGGCCAAGTATATCAAAAAACTCAGCAACACCACCACCACCACCGCCACCATTGATGGAGACACCTGTTGTTTGGGTGACGGATCAACCTCAACGTTCAAGGCGTTGGTCAACCACAAAAACACCTGATCCACTTACAGTTGTTGAGCCAAAAAAGAAGACATTGGCAGAGATTGTTAAAGTGCATACACCTCCTATGATAAAGCAAAAGACGCCACCCGGTTCTCCTATTCCTAGTACATCCAGAAACACAAAAACAAATAGTAAAAGACAGAAAAGTAGCAACATCAAGTCTGTGAATAATAACCATAGGCAACAAAAAAAGAAAAACACTAAATCTAGAAACTGAATGTACAGTCAAACCTATGGAAATTGGCGTTTTCACAAAAATAATTGTCACTTTCATAAAAATGATTGGCCGAAAGGCAAAAATAATTGGCGGGAATTGCAAAATAAAAGGCACAAGCTCAATTCTTTTTGTCTTTTTGGCCAAGAATATTTGTCCATGCTAAGTATCACAAAGCTTATCCAAATATATGTCCTATTATAGAATTTTTGTTTTTGGTAATTCAAGAAGGGTAATTGGACTATGAAACATCCCATATGCCAAAGGATTTCGTTGTTTTTATTGGACTAAGGGTAGTAATAATACTTCATAACTTAAATTATATGTAAGTAACAGACATGGTATACAATATGAAACATAGAGGGCTTGGGTGACGTATAAAATGGTAACAGATTAGAAGTCAACGGACGGCTTCATGTGCTTTTGTTGGTGAGTATTCAAGATTCTGTCTAAATTCAGATCAACATGTGCGGGAGATTTCCTTTTGCGATTGCTGCTTGCAGTTTCTGAACAGTAATTATCGTAAAATTGCTGGAGCATTCTTAGCTTATTCAATTGCATACAGAACGGAGGCAATTCCTGAAGTGAGGCGGGGCATTGGACTTTCATCAGCTCAAACATGACGGTGGCACCACTCGCATGTTGAGTAAAGCCGTATGCTGTTATGTTTAATCCTAGATTTGGGACAGAAATATGTAAGTTCAAAACATGATGCAAGCTGTTTAGTTACTTTACCTATAGCTTGTAATACTAGAATGCATTCAGTATTATATTCATCATACCCATTACTTGCAAATAAAGCCAGTCTCAACAAATCACCGTGTGTTTGGTGCGCATTATTCTTTTGGTAATCCGCCTTAACCTCCGCAAAACCTATGTGTTATGGGGACAATGATTTAGGAGAAAGAAAAGATGAGTTTATTTCTTTTAATCACAGATAATATTTATGGTAATTATCGTATAATAGAACACCTGTATATTGGCTGATTCGTCTTTTTTCGATCAATACACATCCACCATCTGGTCTCTTATCATGGTTTTTAAGATCGGTTTTTGTGTTTAACCTATTAAATGAATAAAGAATTAAATATACTGCCTAATAAATTGTTTCAGAGTTCATTTTACCATAAGAATAACTGCGATTTTTCTGGCTTGTGAAAAAGTGGCGATAGAATAGGTTGCAAATACCCATTAATTAACTCTGTCTCCTCCACCTTATGGTCCAACAAATTTTCGGTAGGAAGAATATTCAATCTAAACAATTAAAGTTATATAAATTAAAACGCGTTGCATATTATATGTTTACACATCTTACAAATTAATAAGAACATCTACAAGTCTCCTATCTTGTTTGGAGGCTTTCTTATAAATATCAAACAGTACCAACTTAATCGAATCCCTTTCATCCTTTTCAACGTTAAAGCTCTAAACAAAAAGTGTGAGTAATAATCATAAATTAAGACTATTGTATCTTACACCAAATAATTCTGTAATATCTTTGAAAATATGTCTTTCAACTTTTACATCAGAAATGTAATTGTTAAGCATATTTTTGTGAAGTTCCTCCATGTCTATTTGTTCATACGTGCGTTTTTTTTTTTTAACAAAACAACATTTTGAAGTGAGCTATGGGCGAAACAGTGTGTCATTAATTATGTTACGTTGAATCAAAACTTTTTTACTTACAGTATTTCAAACAAATTGCTATTAACAAATAATCCATATGTTTTTGCTTTTGAAAATGATTTATATTGAAATTTTCGGAATTCTTGAAGATATGAAAGCGTCTCTTCATTTAAACTAATACGGCTTGAAAAGGCTTCTTCGTTTGTAGTAAACGGTTCTTCCTCGCTATCACTGGGCTCTGAACTATCAATAATGTTGCTATGATTGTTGCTACTATTGCTGTTAATATCCTGCGTGTTCATCCTTTGCGTCAATAAATCATTGGTTGATTGTAATAGAGGTATAGAAAGTTTGTGTTTTTCAATTTCTAAGGCCTTGTCAGCTTGTGCTTGAAACCATAATGTGTCGAAATCTAGAATCATGGAGGGACATCTTTTTGCTTTGGGAAAGATTTTTTTGTACTCATTTCTGAATTTTGTAAGCAAATTCTTTTTACTGACGGCAGCATTATCGAATTGTTTCATAAACTGTTTGATCAAAAGAATGTTTTTGTCAGCAAATACATTCAAACCTTTTTTTTTCGAAGTTTTGAAAAACTTCTCTAATTCTTAACAAGGGAATAAGTGAGTAATTCATTTGATCATTCCGATAGAGCTACCTTCTGATATTTGAGACATAAGCGAAATAAGGGATTGTCAAAAAAAAACACGCCTTACTTGGATGTGCTATCATGTCTAAACCCAGACTCAAGAAAATAAAAGCTAATTAGCTGGCAAATACCTTTTATAAAACCACATCGAGTTCCTCATCAGTCAAATGCGAATAAAAGAAATCCTGCAAATCGAGAGCCGTAAGCTTTACCAAGCGGAAGCCGTTTTGTCTGGTACAAGGTGAGCACAGAAGCCCTTGGTTCTTTTATTCGCATTTGACTGATGAGGAACTCGATGTGGTTTTATAAAAGGTATTTGCCAGCTAATTAGCTTTTATTTTCTTGAGTCTGGGTTTAGACATGATAGCACATCCAAGTAAGGCGTGTTTTTTTTTGACAATCCCTTATTTCGCTTATGTCTCAAATATCAGAAGGTAGCTCTATCGGAATGATCAAATGAATTACTCACTTATTCCCTTGTTAAGAATTAGAGAAGTTTTTCAAAACTTCGAAAAAAAAAGGTTTGAATGTATTTGCTGACAAAAACATTCTTTTGATCAAACAGTTTATGAAACAATTCGATAATGCTGCCGTCAGTAAAAAGAATTTGCTTACAAAATTCAGAAATGAGTACAAAAAAATCTTTCCCAAAGCAAAAAGATGTCCCTCCATGATTCTAGATTTCGACACATTATGGTTTCAAGCACAAGCTGACAAGGCCTTAGAAATTGAAAAACACAAACTTTCTATACCTCTATTACAATCAACCAATGATTTATTGACGCAAAGGATGAACACGCAGGATATTAACAGCAATAGTAGCAACAATCATAGCAACATTATTGATAGTTCAGAGCCCAGTGATAGCGAGGAAGAACCGTTTACTACAAACGAAGAAGCCTTTTCAAGCCGTATTAGTTTAAATGAAGAGACGCTTTCATATCTTCAAGAATTCCGAAAATTTCAATATAAATCATTTTCAAAAGCAAAAACATATGGATTATTTGTTAATAGCAATTTGTTTGAAATACTGTAAGTAAAAAAGTTTTGATTCAACGTAACATAATTAATGACACACTGTTTCGCCCATAGCTCACTTCAAAATGTTGTTTTGTTAAAAAAAAAAAACGCACGTATGAACAAATAGACATGGAGGAACTTCACAAAAATATGCTTAACAATTACATTTCTGATGTAAAAGTTGAAAGACATATTTTCAAAGATATTACAGAATTATTTGGTGTAAGATACAATAGTCTTAATTTATGATTATTACTCACACTTTTTGTTTAGAGCTTTAACGTTGAAAAGGATGAAAGGGATTCGATTAAGTTGGTACTGTTTGATATTTATAAGAAAGCCTCCAAACAAGATAGGAGACTTGTAGATGTTCTTATTAATTTGTAAGATGTGTAAACATATAATATGCAACGCGTTTTAATTTATATAACTTTAATTGTTTAGATTGAATATTCTTCCTACCGAAAATTTGTTGGACCATAAGGTGGAGGAGACAGAGTTAATTAATGGGTATTTGCAACCTATTCTATCGCCACTTTTTCACAAGCCAGAAAAATCGCAGTTATTCTTATGGTAAAATGAACTCTGAAACAATTTATTAGGCAGTATATTTAATTCTTTATTCATTTAATAGGTTAAACACAAAAACCGATCTTAAAAACCATGATAAGAGACCAGATGGTGGATGTGTATTGATCGAAAAAAGACGAATCAGCCAATATACAGGTGTTCTATTATACGATAATTACCATAAATATTATCTGTGATTAAAAGAAATAAACTCATCTTTTCTTTCTCCTAAATCATTGTCCCCATAACACATAGGTTTTGCGGAGGTTAAGGCGGATTACCAAAAGAATAATGCGCACCAAACACACGGTGATTTGTTGAGACTGGCTTTATTTGCAAGTAATGGGTATGATGAATATAATACTGAATGCATTCTAGTATTACAAGCTATAGGTAAAGTAACTAAACAGCTTGCATCATGTTTTGAACTTACATATTTCTGTCCCAAATCTAGGATTAAACATAACAGCATACGGCTTTACTCAACATGCGAGTGGTGCCACCGTCATGTTTGAGCTGATGAAAGTCCAATGCCCCGCCTCACTTCAGGAATTGCCTCCGTTCTGTATGCAATTGAATAAGCTAAGAATGCTCCAGCAATTTTACGATAATTACTGTTCAGAAACTGCAAGCAGCAATCGCAAAAGGAAATCTCCCGCACATGTTGATCTGAATTTAGACAGAATCTTGAATACTCACCAACAAAAGCACATGAAGCCGTCCGTTGACTTCTAATCTGTTACCATTTTATACGTCACCCAAGCCCTCTATGTTTCATATTGTATACCATGTCTGTTACTTACATATAATTTAAGTTATGAAGTATTATTACTACCCTTAGTCCAATAAAAACAACGAAATCCTTTGGCATATGGGATGTTTCATAGTCCAATTACCCTTCTTGAATTACCAAAAACAAAAATTCTATAATAGGACATATATTTGGATAAGCTTTGTGATACTTAGCATGGACAAATATTCTTGGCCAAAAAGACAAAAAGAATTGAGCTTGTGCCTTTTATTTTGCAATTCCCGCCAATTATTTTTGCCTTTCGGCCAATCATTTTTATGAAAGTGACAATTATTTTTGTGAAAACGCCAATTTCCATAGGTTTGACTGTATATAAATAATGCACATAAAAAAGAAAAAATAAGTTTTGTTAATAATTATAATAGAAATAAAAGACAATTGTCATTGTACATCTCTTTTTTTTTTTTTTTTTTGGTTATTCTTTAAGGGAGAGTTTGACAGAATCACCTTTTTTAGGAGGTGAGTACCACAATCATTCTCAATGCCCTTTTTTTTTTTCTGCTCTAAAATAGACAGTCATTGTTCATCTTCTGAGCAAATATAGACAATAAGAAAATACACGGATAACTGTAAAAAAAAAAAATAAAAAAATAAAAAAGAGTCGTTTCACTGCCCTGACTTTGGCAGTAAGTAGATCAAGTTCTTTATTTGTTTAGCCAATCAAACATGAGGGTGACATCACTCAAAGCCATCTGTAGGCAGCTGAATTTGTACCAGGCCTCCCCACCAAAAAATTGTTAGTGGACGCTAAAAAAAATCTCTTTTTCTTTTTCTTTTTTTTTTTTTTTTAAAATAGAACTCCCTTCTCTCTTACACTTTTATAACAAAGATGTCTGACGCTGTTGATACACAAAAGTTGACCACTGGTATGCGGTTGAAAGAAAAAGAAAAAGAAAAAAGATGAAAAGTATAACTAATGTGTGTTTTTTTTTAGTTGGTTTCGATGCTCGGTAACGTGTTCTCTTTAGACATCATTTGGATAGACTAACATTTTATTTATACAGTTTCCCCAACACCAACCAAACCAAGCAGTATGTATTTAGATGAAAACAACAATATCAGACACTAATATAACGATAGCTGCTGGCAAAACTATGTTGATTACTTCAAGTGTATCAATGCTCGTGGTGAAGAATTCGAACCCTGCAAGCAATTCCAAAAAGCTTACCGCTCTTTGTGCCCTAACGAATGGGTAAGTCACAGTGATGTTTTGATACACGGTTTAATAAGTGTCGTTTAGATTGAAAAGTGGGATGCTCAAAGAGAAGAAGGTCGTAACCCTTCTAACCTTGAAGTTTAAACAAAAAAAAAAAAAATTCATTAAAAAATCATTCGTTTTTTATTATTATTATTATTAACAAGTGAATAATACATTATGTACAAGGGAGAGAATTCTATAAATTTGTTACGTTGTGCTTATTAGTCTTTGCCACCATACTGTATTCCCTCGAATGACAGTAGGTTGGTTTATATCATGTTTACTTGTACTTTTGTCAATCAACTCTTCCATGTATTGACTATGGATCATGTCCCGCTTCACACCACCAAGACAGAGTCGCTGTAGGCCGAACTTGGTGTTTGCTTGATGACTATCAATGCTGGCCATTTCAATATTGACACGTTGTACAACAGAATGAAAAAAGGCGGATCCTAAACAGCGTGAATCGCTTAGACTGATGGTCTCCAATGTAGGGCAATGGGTAATGATAGCAGTCAGGGTATCTTCAGAAACATGTTCTGTATTGTTGAATATACTGATATCGCGAATCTTTTTGCATTTCAAAGCAATTCTCCCTATAGATTTATCCGTAAGTGAATGTGCATTGCCTATGGTCAGACATTCTAACGTGGGCCCACAGCGATCAATCAGGCTGGCTAGACTAGCATCACTGACAGGTGTAGTTCCATTCAGCTGAATTGATTTCAATTGAGGGTTGGTAATGGCGAGTTTGCAAAGAGTGGAGCTTTGGATAGTCGAACAATGACTGAGTGTGATGGACTCGAGTGAACCTGAAGTCATGTACTTTGCCATTTCATAGACAGAATCATCTGTTTTAGGTAAATAAGATACAAGTCGAATGGATTTCAGGTGAGGACAATTATAAGCAAAGTGGGCCAAGGGCAAGGAAGGTGTATAGGGTTGTCTCGGTGTGGTAGGTACAGGTGGTAAACCAGGTCTTTGTTGTTGTTGTTGTTGTTGTTGTTGTGATGGTCTGCGCAAATGTGGAGCTACGGGCGGAGCAACACGGTGGGTATGGTCAAAGGTGATATCGATCGACAGTAGATTTGGACAAAGCGCAGTAATGAGCATAATATGATTTGCGTTGATACTAAAATCGCTGTCCGAGTGGACAAGTTCGAGTGATGTAATGAAATTCCCATACTGGGCTATGGCTGTTCGCTTTGCAATGATGCTGAATATCCGTTCAAAATCTCGTTCTCGTACAAATTTGAAGCTGGACCATATCTTACGGGATGCTTGAGTATGCCATTGTCGACACACAAGTGCTACTTTAAGAAGATTGGATTTGCTGAGGAAAGAAAAGACTCGGTCAAGACAAGGAAAGGGTGTAGTCGTTTTCAAAAGAGCATCTCTTGTCATAGAGTACACAATGGCCGATCAAAATACTGATATCGTAAAAAGAGAAAAAAAAAGAAGAAGAAAAGAGAAGGAAATATGGATATCAACTTGAATTTTTATATCTTGAGTGTAGTGTGTATATATATAAAGGAAAAAAAAAGAAAGAGACAGAGAATTAAAAAAAAAGTGTGTTAAAATATCGGAATATCAATGTGAGTACTATCTACGGCAAGTATGATATCATACATAGTATCCTTTGTCAGCAAGAAAAAAGAAGAAGCAAGAAGAATTGACATGACGCTTTCTTACTGACACATCCATAACCAATCATTCTTTTGAAACTCACCTCCTTAAGTGCATATAGCTTTAGTGAAGAACGGTTAAATATTATTCCTTTCTCCAAGACATAGCAAAAAAAAAAAAAAAAGGTACACGTTGAAGCTGGTATTCAAAATCAGATTCTTTTCCACTACTCTCTAACCAATGACGATTAAACCAAGCCACAAGAATAGTCTACAGTCAACAGACAAGTACGATGAAGCTATCAAGATCTTGGAGGAAGAGAGTAAATATCAATTCATACAATGATACACTCATACTTGAAATAGCAACACGACGAATTGAAGATATACAACAACAAGTTGAATTTATGTGTGCTTCTATACGCGCTCAAGGCAATACAGATATCAACAAGATGCTCAAGTCTGTTCGGGAACTAACACTAGAAGAGTTTTGTGAGACCTTTGGTGCAAGTACACAACTATTTCTAGAGCAGCAAACAAAAAAACGCATTGGTACTGATACGTCAAGGAAAAAGTAGGTCATGTCTTGTTAATATGAGCTATTTACATTGCTGCATAGGTCCATTCAATTACAGACTGAACAAGTAAGAAAAATAATAAGAAATGACATAATAACGTATGACTTATCCTTCTATTTAGGAACCTATTAGAATAGAGCCATTTTCTGTGCAGATAAATAATGAAACAAGTATACATCTAGACCCAAATCAAACTGGTGATTTAGACGCATTCCCTATTATCATACCACCCCAAATTCAACAACAGCTTAATTCCACTCAAAAAGAGCGTGTTGTTCAACAAATACAAGCACTGGAGACTCAATTAGAATTAGTCAAACAACACTTTATGTAAATAAACACACTCAGCTTATTAATACAATTTACTCTATTTACAGATGTTTGGGACATTTTTAGAAAATAAAAGAAAACCAAATTTCAAAATGAGATTATTTTTAAAGCTGAAATGATACAAAAAAGCAAAAGACAAGGGGAAAAGTTTTGTACAAAAAAGAAAAGAAAAGAAAGGAAAAGCAATAATTGAAGGGAGTCTTTTCTTAAACAAGATATGTACCTACATTGAATAGTAACAAGTGAATAAAAAAAAAAAGGGAGAGAGAGAGAGAGAGACAAAGAAAGGTATCAAGATATTCAAATGACATGTTTTACGGGTAATATTTTAATAAAAAGTCAATTGAACTGTCATTTAAGCGTAGGTAGCAAAAGATGCTCTGGCTGAATATTGATTGGACTTCATTTAATACTCTTCCTAAATGGTTGATCAAGCATTTGACTAAACCAGCGTCTTCACTGTGGGCAATTCAACCTCAGGCTTACGTGCAAGAAAAGAAAAAGTAGGCGGGATTTTCAAAATGAGAGTGGAAGCACGGTATTACAGAAAGTATCCCAATAATAAGTAAAAATAATCTATATAAAGAACAATGGAAGCTCCGCATTGTAAATTTGAACATATATAGCCTATTGTGATTCAAATACGTGATTGTTCATATACGAAATACGTAGTGTCATTATTTTTCTTTCTTTCTTTCTTTCTTTCTTTCTTTCTTTTTTTTCTTTATTTTCAATTATGAATTCATCTTGTTGTGATAAGAATAGACTTGAGATACAACAACTTAGATCTGAATTAAAGGGGCGCGAATTAGAAGTACGTCGTTACAAAATATTAGAAATCAAATTCCACAATGAGCGGAATCAAATGCAATGTGAAAAAGATTTGGCAGATCGAGAATTAGAAGAATTGAGTATTCAACTATTTGAAGAAGCAAACCGAATGGTGGTGGAAGAAAAACAAAAAAGAGTCCAATTGGAGACATTGCTTTGTATTGCACAAGATCATCTTGCTGAACTCAAGAGTAACATGGTCAAAGTAGTTATACCGCCACCCAGATCCTCTTCTCTCCCTGCCTTGTTTGATAAGATAGATGTACACAACCACGATCAAGCTCAACTTGCCTTGTTTCATAATTTTATCGACTCGACTAAAAACAACCGTTGTTCGTCTTCTTCTTATGGTTCATGTGGTACACAAAACGATTACATGACACAATGCGAAAAAGAAGATATTGAGCCTTGTTTGTTATTCGGAAACTCGGAATCACGCATGAATATGCAAGAGATGATGCTTTGTATGGCTCAGGAACCATGTCTGATCGAATCTGTGAAATGGGAGGATCAACCTATGGTTTGTGCTACTTGTTCAAGACAAGTGTGGGGTCGTCTATATCGTTTTCGACTTGGGAGTCATGATCCATGGTTAATGATTGATGGAGGGTGTCGTGATCGATTGGTGGCCGTATGTGATTTTTATAGCTTTGTTAGGAATGTACAGCTGGGCCACATCAAGCATAAATCACTAGACGCACTTTATATGGAGAGTGTAGAACTAAGAAAGAGGATGTTTTACGCACGGTAAGTTTTATCCTATATCATAATAGCGTACTTATTCATTTCTCAAGTATGGGGTTTCCTTTAACATAGAGAATGATTAATAAAAAAAAAATAGGGATTCAAGTACAATGATTGGTATCATAACATAAACGGCTTTGATAAAAGTGCATCAAATGGATCAACATACTTGAGAATACAAAACTATGTTTAAAGTGTCTTATGGTTGATATGTAAACACTGGCAGAAAATCAAAAGTGCATATACAACTTTGCGAGTTTCGAAGTGCACAACTATTCGACAGCTAAATGAAGAAAAAAACTAATTAAGCTTGAGCATTATTTTCAACTTTGTCTCTCAAGGTCATGATGTCAAAAATAGGTATAAAAGCCTCCTTTAGTATAGACATAGCATTGTAAAAAATAAATGCTTCTATGCCCGTTCAACACATAGAGTAAATAGAAACCATGGCAACTAGAATATTGGGTACTTTTAGAGTTATTTTGGACATAATTTTTTTTTTTTTTTTTTTTTTTTTTTAAAATGTGTTTATTGATTGAGCCGCGTACACTAAGAGTAATAGTCAAAGTGAAGAGGCGGGTGCAATTAAAATGAAAGTTAATAAAATAAAGCGAAACACACTAGACAAAATAAACTAAACTAAAATAAAATATATAGAAAAAAGTTACAGGATTGAATGGCATTGATCCTCTTCAATAGTCTGACGAACATTGAATCGGATGCTTGCTAATATGGCCGTGGGCACCATGGGGGTCTTGTCAAAGATAAATCTCATATGAGCAAGCCAGATTTGTGAAAGAGTAATTATGAGGATTCTGTATGGTTTGATTCCTTTCCGTTGGCAGTACCAGATGTACGAGAAGTCCAGGGACAGGAGAGCCTCTTGGATATCAGATATTGAAGTGGTAGGCCAAAGAAACTCAAAGATGATTTCCTTCCATACCTTCTCTTTAGTTGGACAATGAAAGAGCATATGGCTAATAGGACATAAAAAATCGAGTTGATCAAAATGGTCAAAGGGGTACATCAGGGCATTTTTTCAATCTTCAATATCAGTTTGCCTTTTTTCGATGTTGTGAGTTAAAGACAAGGCTATTGTCATGTTTAAGCACTAGAAAGGGCCGCAGAAGTAGATAGTTTACGATGAGTGTTTTTGTATACAATACTGGATATCAAAGTTTTGCGCAATAGGCAAAAAAACAGTCGAAAAAAATAAATGTAAAATCATTGAACTGTTCAATATTTTACTAGTCAAGTGGAGAAGCTCTCTATACCGTTAGAAAGAGAAAATAAAGCATTATAACTTTTATCAATAGCTCAAGATAGAAAAACGTCGTTTTTTGACACTTTTAAAAAACTCATTCATTTAGCCAGGCACAGATAAAATTTTTAGAGTTTTGATTTGCCATGGAAACAATTTTTTTTTTATCACTGTATCTAGTTGTCATTATCGAGAATCAAAAACGTCTTTGATAAACAAAGCGAACAAAGTCAAATTTAGCCTATAAAATAAAATGAAGCATGTCACACCATGGTGCACAATTCATGATGTATTGAATCCCACTGATTGGACTAATCGATGATCAAAGATTTAAATTTCAGCAGTTGATACGACTGAAAAAAAAAACTCTTTTTTCTTTATTTCCATTGTCATGAGTGAGACTATGGCTCAAAAAGTAGATCTAACACTCGATCATGAGCACCGAAAACAAAGAGTATTGAGTACAGCAGGGTCTTCTTCTTTTGAAAAAATTGTGTCTGCTTGTACAGGTGCTATAGTTACTATGTCATTTAGTAAGTAGTTCATAAAACTGTCATGTTTAATTTATCTTTTTTTATCAAGTGAACCCTTTGGATGTGGTAAAAACAAGACTTCAAGAATCTTCAAAGACAGGCATAAATCAATACAAAGGCACTATGGTGAGTATTTTTTTTTTTTTTTTGGAGTGATGTCTAATACATGAACAGGATGGATTATCCACTATATTCAGAAATGAAGGTGTGCTCGCCTTATGGAGAGGTCTTATGCCTGGTTTGGTGATGGCATTACCATCCACTGCCATTTATTTTGTCGGATATGATCATATTCGAGATTATGCAAAGCACTCACAACTAGCCAACACAGCACTTGATCATTACTCACCTTTATGGGCAGGAGGATTAGCGAGAAGTAAGTCATATGTCTCAATTGACATGGTATTGACAAAGTACAGCCATGGCAGCATTAGTCGTGTCTCCCCTTGAATTGTTTCGAACTCGAATGCAATCTGCTGAAGGAGTACATGGATTTCAAAGTGTATGGAATGGAGTCAGACTGATGGTTCATCGAGAAGGACCACAAGCATTATGGCGAGGATTATTACCGACCATGTTGAGAGATGTGCCATTTTCTGGTATTTATTGGATGGGATATGAAAAAATCAAGCATTATTTACAGCATCACCATGACTTATCACATTTCCAAACCTCATTTTTATCGGGTGCTTCTAGTGGCATGCTGGCTGCTGTTCTAACAACACCCTTTGATGTTGTCAAGACACAGCGTCAAGTGAGCTCAGATGCAGAAGAAGCAAGATTGGGCCATATCCTCAAGAATATCTTTGCTAAAGAAGGCGCTGCTGGATTCTTTCGAGGTGTTGTGCCTCGTGTGGTCAAAGTGGCTCCTGCTTGTGCTATTATGATATCCAGTTATGAAATGGGCAAACGATTCTTTGCTGATAACCGTAGATTAAAGCAAAATAATGATATGTAGATAGATAGATATAGATTAGACATTTTATTCAATTCTTCTTTTTCTTTTTAGAGGGTGTTTCTATTAAAAAAGATGAATATACATCCTATTATTTTTCAAACTATATATACTCACTGCTAAAAACGTCCATTTTTCTGCCTTTTTTCTTATTTACTTCTTCTTCCTCTGACGATGATGATGAACTATCCTCCTCCTCTTTTTCTTCTTCTAATCTTCTCTTTTTCTCTGGTGCTTCTTCATTTAATGCTGCCTTAATAAATCGAGATGCAGCGTCTTTATCCACTTTCATGGTAGCTATACATTCCATAATGAGATCCATGCAAATCAAATTATCACTTACGCTTTTCTTCTTTTCCTCGGGCCTTCTTTAATTTCTGAATATATTGTTGAACGCGGGCCTAAAGTACAATTAGACAAAAAAATGCATACATCAACTACTTACTAATTCTTTCATCACATCATGCTTTTGAGGGTCTGAGCCTTGTGTTCTCAAATAGATGTAGAACAAAGTGTTTAGAGAATAAGACAATAAGACTTCTAATTCATATCTCTCGGTAAGTGATAATTTAGAAAAGATATCATTGATAGGTCTAGCTAAAACAGGGTCCAAGTGCTTCTTAACAACTTGAAGACGTACTCTTAAGGCACGTACTGCTTTCTTGGGGATCTCTGTCTGTGAAGTTACTTCCATAATATAGAAAAAAAAGCAAAAGAGAGAGAGAAAAAAAAGTTTCAATGGTCACAAATAGCGGCAAATCAATTTTTATTTGCGAATGGCAGGACTCTTGGGTATCGTTGGTGTAAAAGGCAAGTAAGGAACAGAAGTAGAAGTGGATTTTTTTAACTACAAACACATGAATCATTCCATATAGAATGACAAGGAGATCTTACCTTAGCTACTGATTTGTTTGAGGGTTGGCGTTGCAATAAAAGTGGTTGAACAGGATTAGATTCCATAGTAAACAATTTGGATTTTTCTTTTGAGGCAGCTAATACCAAACGAGCCCGTTTGATTCTGTCGTCTGTAAAGAACATGATTTCTGATAGTCGTTTCTGTCTAAAGATCTTCTTTTCCAACAAGGGTTTTTGAGTGGATTTTTCTTTCTGCATGTCTATATTATTCGACTTGTTGATTGATTGATCTTGAGGTTTTTTTGAAGGTAATACCGCTTGATCTTTTGTTTTCTTGAGAACGGGTACTGGCGGCTTTGATATGGTAGATGGTTGCTCTTGTGGTGCCTTTGAGGCTTTACTTAAAATAGATGGTTCCTGAGGTGTTGGGGGCTGATCTGATTGTTTCAAAGATATGGTGGCTTGCACCTGTGATGCTTCTTTGTGTTTTAATGAAGGCTGTTGCGTTTGATTGTCTGTTGCTGTCTTGTGTGTTAATTCATTGAAAAAGTGTCGTGTCATTTCTCGAGTGAGACGTTCTTCTTGGTCCACCACAGGCTGTTCTTCTTGAATACTATGACGAATCTTTTGAAGAGCAAAAGAAGAGCGAGCCTGTGTCATTACACGATGATTTGTTTTATCCTCTGGTTTGCTTTTTATCGGTTCTTTTGTTCTTTTTGTGGCTTCTTTTTTATTCAAAGGACGATAGGGCAGAGAAGCTTTTTCTAGACGAGCTACTTTTTCAGATATGGCTTCTCTATTGTCTTCAATGATCAATTCATGCTTGTTTGAAAAAGAAATAGTATTTTCGCGTGCTAGTCTATCAAACACACTATCTTTGGTAGGTCGTGTTTGTTTTGTTGTGCTCATCTTCAGTGCCCTTCTCTTTTTCTTTACAGGAAAAGACGGCCCTGAAATATTCTTTTCACCTAATAATTATAGTGAGAAACAAGACTACCAAGTTCAACCCACCTACAAAACCAACTCTCACTAGGTCTTTGTTGTGGTATAGAGTTAGAAAAGTCCCAAAACTTGGGAATATCAAACTCCCATTTGGTATCGTCTAAACTCATAATAATAATAAAAAGAAAGAAAGAAAAAGGCAGTCTTTATTTTAATGTCATCTTTTTTTTTTTTTTTTTTTTTTTTTTTTGTGTGATAAGCATGATGGTTACTCAAAGCAGAATAAGCTTACGTGGGTACAAGTGTCAAGTTACTTTTATGGATTATCAGCAGATTTTTATGAGACTATTTTTTTTCTTATAAAAAGGGAAATCTCTTTTACTTTTCTTTTTCATGTTAATGAATTCTACTTGTACAAAGCGTATCAAACTAGTGATTGTTGGGGATAAAGGCTGTGGCAAGACATCTTTAATATCTGTATTTGCAAATCATGGATTTCCAAGAGTAATCAAATTCAATATCCGTAGTAAGCATTAACATGTCAATAGCATTATATACCTGCCATTCATGGAGGTCATGCTGAACCTATGCAAGTGGATAGGGAGTCAATATCACTAGGTCTATGGGATACAGAAGGTATCTAGACTACAGAGATATGCAAATACTCACAAGTATATATAGGTCAAGCAGATTATGATCGTCTACGCCCACTTTACTATCCTAATGCACATGTTTTACTTTTATGCTTTGCAATTGATGCACCTGATTCATTAGATAATGTCCAAGAAAAGGTAAAGTCAATCAAAATAGCCATGGCTCATTATGTACAGTGGATTAGAGAATTAGAGACATTTTGCCCTGAAATACCTATTGTGTTAGTAGGATGTAAACTAGACTTAAGACAAGATGAAAGAACATTGGAAGAATTGGAAAAAATCTCTCAAGGACCAGTGGAATACAAACAAGTAAGTAAATACACATATGACAAATGATTTACGCATCTCTCTCTCTCTCTCTTTAGGGCTTAGCGATAGCCAAGACAATTGGGGCCAAGGCATATATGGAATGTTCAGCTAAACTAGATCAAGGTGTTCAAGAACTATTTTATCAAGCAGCCAAACTAGCATTAGACTATCAAGAGACAAAGATGAAGACAAAGGCAAAATGCGTATGTCAATAATCTATATTTATAAAATAATTTATTCAGGCACTACTTTATACGGATTCATGATGCCATTGGGATCCATGACTTTTTTAATCATACGCATCAAGTGCAACTGAACAGGTGATTTGGCTTGAGCCATATAGTTTACTTTGGCTACACCAACACCATGTTCAGCTGTGATGGATCCATGATGCTTCACTATATAGAATGAGGATCATGATCAGTTTAAATATCTAACTTACTCGCCCAATTAAACACAAATTTATCCATTGCTTCTTGTGCACCTTGATCAAACCTGTTTAAGTTGGCCATGATATGCAGATTCTATCCATGTATTAAAAGCTTAGATAGAATCAAGTTCAACTTACGCCATCACCAACATGTCCAAATCCCAATAGATTCGAATACACTTTGTCTGGACCCAACTCTCCTTTACTACCAAAATATGTTTTGGCATCTTCCACCATCTTGTAAAGTAAAGGGACTTCCATTGACACATCATAAGTCATGGCTGTACCTGCCTTATTGATAGACTCGGGAATCTTTTCTCTCCAAGACCAAAGAGCTTGAATTTGCTTAGCATCTTGAGCCATCACACCATCATGAGCAATGCCTTCTTCCATTAAACGTTGAATATATCCATCTAGTTTCTATGTTTTGTTTAATTTAATATACGAGTTAACAAAAAAAAAAAAAAAAAAAAAAAAAGGATACCTCTTGATCATGATCTTGTTTACTTCCCTGAGTTTCCAATAGTGCATAAAATGGATATTTTCCTTCAATAGGGTAATTTGTATCCTGCATCATTTCTTGCTTGACCACACCTACTGAATCATGATCCCAGAATTCAAAAGCTGTTTATCTATGTTAATATAAACAGTTTCTCTTTTTTTTGACTTACCTGAAAGGATTTCAGATAAATCTTCTTTGGCCATGACATAAGCTTTTTGGATTGCTTCAAATGAATCCACACCTACTAAAGCAAGATTCACAGCCTATCAAACTCTGATGAGCATACTGTCCACCCCCACCTTCTTGTTACCTTTGGGCGTCGGGGAATCAATAAAGATACGCCTGTGACTAAACCTAATGTACCTTCTGCACCAATAAACAATTGCTTCAGATCATATCCTGTATTGTCTTTACGTAACATGGACAGTTTTTCCAGAATGGTACCGTCCGGTAACACCTTTCATTATCAGTAACATTCCATCATGATGCTCTACTTACAACTTCAAGACCAAGCACATTACCGTGCAAATTACCAAACCGCATCAACCTTAATCCACCAGCATTGGTGCTCACATTACCTCCCAACTGACATGATCCCTTAGCGCCTAAATCCAAGGGCACCGTGTATCCTTTTGTCTCCAGAAACTGATCTAAATTCTCCAATACAACACCTGCATCTACCACCACTGCACCAGACACAGGATCGAAATGTCGAATTTGGTTCATTTTGGATGTATTGACAATGATTTCATCAAACACAGGCACTGCACCACCACTGACACCCGTATTACCTCCTTGAGGAACAACAGCCAATTGGTGTTGATTACAATAACGTAGAATCTGACTGACTTGTTCTGTTGATGTTGGGAATAAACATAGTCTAATCCAAATTAACGCATGGGAAATTTATATATATATATATAGATTGCACTTACGAAGAAGCACCTCTGTAAAGATTAAACCAGTCTGTATTATAAGATACAATATCAAGGCTTTCAGGATTTGTATCATGAATTATGTTATTGCTGCTTAAAATGGATTTAAAATAATCAACGTCTTTACTTGAAATCTAAGTTATTTATATCAACAACACAAGTGCTACATATATATATTTACTTTTGAAAAAGCAGGATTACGCTTAAATTCAGGGTGTTTGATACAAGTAAATGGCGTCAAATGCTTATACCATTTTTTGGATACATGAAACAGTCTTTTTTGAAGCATAAGAATAAAAGAAGGAGAAAAGGAAAGTAAATAAATAAAGTGACTTGTTACAAAAATAAAGCATAGGTTTGTGTAGCAAACAAAAGCACCCTTCTTCTCTTTTCTTTTTTGCATTGTTAGAGTGGATATAAACATCATTGATGAACAATATATAGTACTACACTTACTTAAAAAAAGTCAGTGTTGAATAAACAAGCAAAAATAAAATACTTAAGCAGAGTATGAGGTACATGAATAATAGTTATCTTGTCACTTAAAGGGTTCTTGGATTAGGATACCTTTGTTGCTAAGTTCGAATAACAAAAAAAAAAAAAAAAAAAAAATTGGGCTAGTTTTTATTTCGAATCAATGTATCATGTCCCCTTGACTGTTCATGCTGCTATGACTACTCTTCTGTGTAAGAAACCATGGTGTATGTAGACTACTGTGTCTCTCACTAATCCACAAAAAAAACAGAGAAAAAGAGAGAGAGAAAAAAAAAGAGAGACAATGGCATATGTTTTGAGATTTTTGTTTATTGACGCTTTACAAAAAGTGGAGGGGGAAAAGAGTAGCCAGTTTACTAAAACAATGTCAGTACACGCATATAAAATCGATTCTTTTATACTTACTTGCTTCATGGCGTCCTTCTTACCCTTACGTTCAAGAATGGCAACACGAGACTTATCCAACTTGAGTTTGGTGACAACAACCTTGGAGGGAGAGATGCCAATGGGAGCAGTGGCACCGTTAACCTTCTCGCGAGAGACACGGTCAATGTGGATAACCCACTTCTTACGGTAGACTTGGACGATCTTACCTTCACGACCCTTGTAGGTACCACGGACAACCATAACTTCGTCGTCCTTGCGAACAGGGATAGAACGAACGCTGTGCTTTTCACGGAGTTCCTTGGAGAGAGGAGCACTCATGATGGTACGACGAACATCGGAGGTGGCGGTAAAGTGAGCCTTTCTGCTCTTGCGGCGAGAAGAACTGACGTCTATACACAAAGATGAGTTCATCCATCCATTCATCCATCCTATCTGTATGTATCATTACCAGCACTGAACTTCATGGTTGAATAAGGTGCACAGAAAGAAGGGTCGTTGTGTGTATCATCGTCTGTCCCTTCAAAACCTTCGGACTCTCTTTGGTGTGATGCTCTAAAAAAACTAACGACGCTCCTTGACTACAGATCCGAGCCGGACATTATGTCCGACTTTTTGCTATGTAGGAACGCGTTTATACGACGCGTTCTCTTTTTTTTTCTTTTTTCTTTTCTCCTTGATTACGATTATTATTATTATTATTATTACTATTATTACTATTATTATACAACCATGGCTCTTGTTAACCTTTTAAATATTCAAGTCTTGGATAACCCTACTAGTTTTACAAACCCTTTTCAATTTGAAATCACTTTTGAATGCAACTCTCCTCTTGAAGATGGTAACTTTTTTCGTTTTTTTTTTTAAACTGTTAGACTGAGTGTTGTTAAAATAGACCTCGAATGGCGAATGATCTATGTTGGTGCTGCTGAAAGTTCAGAATATGACCAAGTGCTTGATTCTATCATGGTGGGTCCTGTTCCTGTGGGTGTCAATAAATTCATTTTTGCTGTATGTATTCAGAGCATGTGTATCATTTTGACTGACGATGATTGTCATAGGCAGATGCTCCTAAAATTGAACTTTTACCAAAGAAAGACTTGTTGGAGGTCACTGTTGTTTTGTTGAGCTGTCTTTACAAGGATCAAGAATTTGTCCGTGTTGGTTATTATGTCAACAATGAATACAAGGATGAAGCATTACGCGAAAATCCCCCTGAACAAGTGATTGTCGATAAATTGCAAAGAAACATCTTGGCTGATAAACCCAAGGTGACAAGGTAAGTTTGGTATCCTTTATTGCTTATACTTATTTTGCTTCAGATACACAATCAAGTGGGGAGGAAACCCTAATGAAACTTCTTCTCAGCCTGTTAATGAGCAATCTTCTGCTATGGATCAGGTAACCCACACCGAGTAACATGATGAAAGCTAACTAGAGTCTGTAGGATATGATGGTTCAATAAACTTATAAAATATGACAAAATGTAAAATAAACTGTTTATTTACTGAGTTATGGTGGTTTCAATAGGCATTCGCTTGCTCGTTTCTTCACAGACACAGTCCAAGAAGTTATAGCGACGAAGGTATCTGGTTGTATGTTGAATAGACGCTTCAGTAATTTGGGGCTCTTGTTCATCTTCAGTATCGCTTAGATCATCGCAGGTAAAAGCAACACGCTTTGCTCTTCTTCTACTGTCATTTAATTTGAAATGAGCAAAGTTTTCTTCTAGTTCAGCAACCTCTTTGCTCTTGCAAATCATGTCTCGTTCAATATCTCTGACAGCGCGGTGTAAAGAATACAAAGAGAGTTCACTAAGAAGAACATAAGCTTACTATAGCATGAAAGAAACAGCTTACCCTGATTGATGATCATTGCGAATCTTGTTTCTTCTCTTGTTTTCTTGAAACTTGTACTCTAAATCATCCAATGCACCACCAAACACGTCTGCTTTACTTGTGAGTGATTTCAAATTAGACTTGGCTTCTACGTCTAATTCTCGGTTGTCCATAATATCAACAACATGATGATCCACATCCTTTTTCAGTAAATAAGCAACATCTTCCTTCTTGTCCATGGCTATGTTGATGGATGAGTTCAAAGGAGATAAAAGCAACTCATTTTACTTACATTTTTTACAGCTCAAGACAAGGTCTTGCAGTGTATTTTCAGTTTGATTGAGTTCCTCTTCTATCTTTTGAGCATCTGTCAAGAGTTCTTTTGAGATAGAACCCAATTGAGCACAGTCAGTCAAACACCAGGATCCTTCTGATGCTAAATTCTCTTTTGTCTTTGGTCCAAACGAGCTAGTATTGGCATTGATAACCACAGAAGCTTTTTCAGCATATTGTTTCAACTACAAAAACCATGAATATCCTATATATATGTATATATATATACCTTTTCTAACTCTTGATTGACAATGATATATAAAGATTCATATTCTTTTGCCATGCCTTCCTTTGCTGTAGGTTCTGGCTTTGTTGTGCTTGTAGAATCTTTTTCGGTGTCTTTACTAGGTGCTTCAGATGTGGGTTTAGTGGTAGGAGTAGAAGGTGTTGTAGTAGATGGTTTTGTAGTAGCACTAGTGGTGGTGGCGGTGGCGGCGGTGGTAGTAGTAGTAGTAGGAGTAGCAGGAGCTGGTGTAGCTTTAGTAACAGCAAGAGCTGGTGGAGAAGTAGTAGGAGACGGTGAAGTAGTAGTTTTAGTTGTTATTGTAGCAGCAGCAACAGTAGATGGTGTAGCTTTAGTAATAGAAGTAGTAGTAGTAGTAGTAGTAGTAGTAGTAGTAACAGCAGCAGGAGATGATGGTGAAGCACCAAAGCTAAATGAGCTACTACCAAATGAGGATGATCCAAAAGGTTTAGGTGTTGTAGCTCCAGGTACAGTGTTCTTTGCCAATGATCCAAAACTGGCACCAGAACCAAGAGAAGAAGGTGATCCAAACGATGTAGCCCCAGGCACAGTATTTTTAGCCAAAGAACCAAATCCACCGAGTGTTGATGTAGATCCAAAAGCAGGTTTGGTTTCATTAGCAGCAGTAGATCCAAAAAGAGAAGGTTTGGTGTCTGTAGAGGATCCGAAAACAGGTTTGGTTTCACTAGTAGAAGTAGATCCAAAGAAAGAAAGCTTTTTCTCTGTTGCTTCTTGTTTTTGAGGTGCAATAAACGCAGAAGCAGGCTTGTTATTGGCAGTAGTAGTAGTAGTAGTTGTTGTTGAACCAAAGCCTGTAGTAGCTCCAAAAGAAGGTTTAGCAGGCGTGCTGAATGAAGATGCATTGGCAAATCCAGATGATATTTTTGGTACTGAACCTAAATTTGAAAAGGAAGGAAGACCTCCTCCACCAATAGAGCCAAACCCACCTGCTGTAGTAGTAGCAGGTGGTGCTGCTGCTTTACCAGACAAAAGATCTGCGAATGAGCCACCAGTGCTCTTTGATTCCATAGCAGAACCAAAAGCAGATGTACCAAAGGCAGAAACGGGCGCTGATGATGTAATAGTAGTAGTTGTTGTTGTGTTGGAAGGTTGGTTTTCTGATTTATATGATCCACCTCTACGGGCAAGCTCAACATTATAGCAATGATGAGCACCCATATGGCCTTCATCATTAAGATAATAGAGAATAGGTACAGGATCAACACCCGTCTCGTTCTCACTGGGATCCACAGGAGGCAACTTTTCATCCGCTGTTAAATCCAAAGCTAAACCAAGAGGATATGTGTCCATTGATGTTTCTTCAGACAAAGGAAGGTTTGCTAATCCATTTTCAGGCAATTGCCATGTTGACCAGACACCATCTTGTGTCTCACCAACAACGGATAATTCCGCAGTGGCAGCATTAGCAATGATCACCAAATGCTTGATTTCTCTACCAAGGCCGCGGACAATCTCCATATAGAAATGATTACCACGACCTTCTGTGCTGAAAATAGGCGTGACTTCTGCAAGACGAATGTATTCAGGACCTGCACTGCCTGTTGTTGGCTTTCTGTTGATAATATAGCCATCATTGACATAATCCTCTTCTTCTTGGTGTCGAGGACGAGCGTATAAGACGAGAAAAATGTGGTTTTCAATCCATAATACATCCTGTACATATCTGTTTTCTTGTTCATCTCCATGACCTGCAGCTAAAGGCTTTGGAATAGACAAAGCATCTTTGCTAGTGCCCTGTATATCAAAGTGCTGAAGGCTACCATCTGTTTTACCACACACAATTTGTTTGCCTTTGGGTGACCAACAAATAGCAGTGACATTATCAAGTGGTATGTCACATTGTGTTTGTCCTGTTGTGGTGTCCATGATTTGACAGCGTTGATCCTTAAATAAGATGGCTGTCAAGTTGGGCAATGCTTCTGGATTAGGCCTTAAATCAATGATTTCTTTGCCCAGGTTGTAAGTATGGATTGGTTTGACGTGTTCCTTCTACAAAACATACGTTAGTTTATGGCTCATTCTCTAATAATCAACTTGCATTTGTTTGGACATCATGTACTGAATACACTAACAATTGTCCTCCTGCTGTTGCAATCAATATTTGGTCTTCATTGGCTGAATATCTGACTTGTTGAACTGGTCTATCAAGAGAAACAGAGACTTTATCTTCTTCAAGTGTAGAAGTAGCACCTTTTTCAGTGTTATAAAAAGTCTTTCTTAAAGCTTTGGTGTTGCCAAATAAAAAGCCTGTGTTGGTTGCTGCTACAAAGTTTCCATGTTGGTTTGAACAGGCCAGTAAAGAGACAGTGGCTGGATATTTTTCTATCTCAAAAGAACTTTTCTGAACTGCAACTTTGGCGTCGGGAACCAAGCCAGTGAAAGTAAAAAACTACAAGAAAAGGAGAGAAAGCTCAGTAAAAGACAGGGATAAGAGCATACTTACTTCAATATCAGTAGGTTCAATAGGTTCGTTTGGATCAGCTAGTGCACTAAAAGTGTTCATAAGAGTGTTTAAACGCGAAAAAGAAACAGATGCATTGTAAAAAAAAATAAAATAAAATAAAACAAAAAATAAAAACACAATAAACGCGTCACAGTGAGTGAGTTCCAGATGCATAATTGACTTGAAGGAGATCATACTCTTCTGTAATACATTGTCCCTTTCGCAAGTAATATATACTAAGGCCGTGTAAGCCAATTTGAGGCTGTAAGAGTGTCCTTATATTAACAGAAATTCTTGACTACTCGTTGATAGCTGCCTTTGTGCCTTCAATTGACTGTTCTTGCGTTGATACACCTTTAACATTTATCTACAGGTATTGAAGACTTATTTTATTACGCAACAAATCATTCTGTCTAGTGCTTTAAATGGCTGTTAGACTTATTTAGTATAGCTACTTATTTGTGATTTCCAAAGAAGATACTCAAACTTATCGTTCCAAAGAACTAGCAATGACTCTAAATGTCACTGAGAATAGTAAACAGCAAACATATACCATAGCCGGGCCGTTTACGCAGTGTCTTTTAATGTAAAGATATTTATATAGCTAGTAGTTTTTCTTTCTAACAAATATATAATGGCATTGCTGACTCAAAAAGTATATGAAGAAGATTTGCATAATGTCAATCATCAGAACCACAACTTCTCCATTGTACAAACTGCTCACAATCGATATTTTCGTAAGAATGAAGTATTTGTTATGTTCTGATCTAGGCACAGTTCTATGTTTATACGCCCAATTGATATACAATACATAACGCCTAAAATTGTTTATTTTGTCATGCATAACAGTATCGAGGAACTGGTCTCTGGTGATAAATACATACTCAGTCTGTGACTATGCATTTCTGTATCGCCAACGTTGTAACCACTTCTCTTTTTATTTGTTTTTTCAGAATAATACTATGTATACTTTGCTAAGCGGACTCTATCATCACCTTACAAGGAAAGAAGAGTATTACGTATTAATTATTGGACTTGATAATGCAGGAAAAACAGTAAGTCGAGTTTGCTCAAAACATAAAAAGTGATTCTAAACCGCCATCTCAACTAGACGTTATTAGAACGCATAAAATCAATTTATATGGGAATAGCTGGTCTAGATCCAGATAAAATTGCGCCTACAGTGGGTTTAAACAGTAAGCAATAGAGAACGCATAAAGAAGAAAGTTGCTAAGAACATATGTTGTAGTCGGTAAAGTAAATATAAAGTCATCGAAAATCAATTTTTGGGATTTGGGAGGACAGAAAGATTTACAGTCAATCTGGGAAAGATATTACTCAGAATGCCACGCCATTGTATTTGTTGTAGATTCAACAAACCCTGTTCGCTTAGATGAGTGTAGAGACACTTTTGGTAATAACAACTAATTAAATGACAACCAACTTATGCATACCAAAGAAAAGATGATTACCAATGATGCTGTCGAAGGTGTACCTATCTTGATGGTTGCCAATAAACAGGATGTCTCGGGAGCCTTAAAGGTAGAAGAAATAAAAGAAGTGTTCAACAAGATTGCCATGAAACTGGGTGCGCGTGATTCTCGAGTATTACCTGTCAGCGCTCTAGAAGGGTAAATAATCAACAAACCAAGTTGTTATTCATTAATATAATTTAGGAATGGAGTTGAAGATGCCATAGATTGGCTTGTATTACGGTTACAGCGAAACAAGATCAACCGACCACCTGTATTCCTTTGAAACAATAAAGAAAGTTTTACATATGTACATATATGTAACAATCAGCAGTAAGGTGTATGGATGTACTATGTGCGCATGACCTGTATTTTCTGTTTCCGCCTACTTTTTTTATATATATTTTCTTAGCAGATAGAGAGCGTTCTGTAACGAACTTTTGGATTTCAATATGATCTTCTTCTGTAGCTTCAGTCAAACAAAATAGACTTTATTGTCTATTGTTGTGTTATTGTCTATTGTTGCGTTATTGTCTATTGTTGCGTAACAAGCCCTATTTTTTTTTTTTTTTTTTTTTTTTTTGGGCGTAACCAACTCAGAAGGTAAGATGACCATTTCTCGACATTTTCCAACTCATTCAGAGTGAGGATATCATTCGACACGTGTAGAAGTTAGTAAAAAACTAGCCAAAATTTATTTAACAACGCGTTTGTTGTTTACCTTAAGTGCCCTCTTATAAACAGTAAATGATACAAGTGTACTATTAGCTGTTCGTTTGAATAGTGTTTTATCATGAATATTGTTTCCAAGGCAAACTACTTTTTCGGCATAATGATGATTTTGTAATGCTATTTTTACCTCAGCCAAAATTGACATGTCTTGCTCAGAAACAAGACGTCGAGAAAGACCAATTAGTTTGTGAAGGGGAAATATGCGGGAAATATCAGTATGAAGGGCTTCTAATTACTAAAAGAGAGTACAAGAAATACACCATTCACTTGATCACAGAGTGCATAATCACTAAAGTTGGTTTCTTTAGGGGCAGAAGACTCCGCCCACTCAACTTTTGTGTAAATGCGTTGAAAAGAAACTTGAGGAAGAAATACTTTTCAGCGATTGATTGCGTTTATAAAGTGTCTTTGTTTATTTTAGCAAATTGCATAAGGAGAGCTGCAAATATGAATGAAAGTCAAGAGGATATTTGTTTTACTTGAATATGCCATTCTTAATCAGGCACGAAATCTCTATTACTAATTTCTACACGTGTCGAATGATATCCTCACTCTGAATGAGTTGGAAAATGTCGAGAAATGGTCATCTTACCTTCTGAGTTGGTTACGCCCAAAAAAAAAAAAAAAAAAAAAAAAAAAAAATAGGGCTTGTTACGCAACAATAGACAATAACGCAACAATAGACAATAACACAACAATAGACAATAAAGTCTATTTTGTTTGACTGAAGCTACAGAAGAAGATCATATTGAAATCCAAAAGTTCGTTACAGAACACTATCTGTAGTTGCTATTAAAAGCATACTATCGTTCTTAGCAGTTAGTACACTCAATATTAAACGCGTGATCATTTTAAAGCGAGAGTTGTTTTGTGGCGAAACGCGAGATTATTTAGGAAATGTTTTAAGTCCAAACAAAAGGGGGAAAGGCGTAACATATTACAATTAGGTCCCAGACAGAGCCATTTGAAAAGGTATATAAATCCTCTGTCTTTGTGAACTCGATTGAACTTCATAACCAACTCTTTATTTTTTTTTCTCTTTCTTAACGAAAAGAAAAAAAAACAACAGCAAAACAATCTACAAGCGCTTTTTTTCTAACGACCTTTTTTTTTAACGACCTCTTTTTTTTCTTTTTTTTTACGATCTTCTTTTTCTTTATAACGAACTTATTGAAAAAACACATTTAACGACCCAAAAAAATCTATAAACTTTTTACGACTCTCAAAAAAAATCTACTCTTCTACTTTTTTTTTTTATCTCAATCTCAATTCTAAACAATTCTATCAAAAATGACTATCAACGCTGGTATTAATGGGTAAGTTCGGGGAGAAAAGGAGGAAGGGAGGAGCTTAGAGTGACTCTGTAATAGTTTCGGTCGTATTGGCCGTATTGTCTTGCGTGCTTCTCTCAACAATCCTGAAGTTAAGGTTGTTGCTATTAATGACCCCTTCATTGATCTTGAATATATGGTAAGTTTGGCAAATGTGTTTCATAGTCATAAATACTTATTCTCTTTCTCTTAGGTCTATATGTTCAAGTATGATTCGACTCATGGCCGATTCCAAGGTACGGTCGAAGCTAAGGATGGCAAACTGGTTGTGAACGGAAATCCTATTGCGGTTTATTCTGAAAGGGATCCTTCTCAAATTCCCTGGGGTAAAAACGGTGCCGATTATGTCGTTGAGTCCACCGGTGTCTTTACTACCAAGGAAGCTGCCTCTGCTCACCTTAAAGGTGGGGCGAAAAAGGTTATCATTTCGGCCCCATCGGCAGATGCGCCCATGTTTGTTTGTGGTGTCAACCTAGACAAGTATTCTTCTGATCTTACTGTTATCTCTAATGCCTCGTGTACTACGAACTGTCTTGCTCCGCTTGCCAAGGTTATCCACGATGAATTTGGTATTCTAGAAGGCTTAATGACAACTGTCCATGCTACTACGGCGACTCAAAAAACGGTCGATGGTCCCTCGAACAAAGACTGGAGAGGTGGTCGTGGTGCGGGTGCGAACATTATTCCCTCTTCCACTGGTGCTGCTAAGGCGGTCGGTAAAGTAATCCCTGATCTCAATGGAAAGTTGACTGGTATGGCGTTCAGAGTGCCTACTCCTGATGTTTCTGTTGTAGACCTAACTGTGCGACTTGAAAAGGTAAGAGATTAAAATAGAGTTTTTATTGTTCTTACTTGTGAAACACGACTAATACTTTATCTATTTAGGGCGCGTCTTATGAAAAGATCAAGGAAGCTATCAAAAAAGCGTCTGAGACGAATCTTAAGGGTATCCTGGAATACACAGAAGATGCGGTTGTAAGTACTGACTTTGTTGGCCATCCTGCAAGTTCCATTTTCGATGCGTCTGCGGGTATTTCACTGAACGATAATTTTGCCAAGCTAGTCAGCTGGTACGACAATGAATACGGCTATTCTAATCGTGTAATTGACCTTTTGGTCTTTGCAGCGAAGAAGGATGCCGGCGCGTAAAGTGTCCAACCAAATACCCCCTCTTTCAGACCAACTTCTGTCATTTTCCCCCTTTTCTTACTCTTTAGTTTCTAAATCGTAATAACTTTTTTCATATTACTCTACACATTCATTCCACTCCCCTTTTTTTTCTTTACTTTTTGGCCATTTTTATGAACCTTTTTCTTTTTTGTATAATTTCTATGTCACAGTATTGTAGCTACTCTATTACATGTAAAATAATCTATGATCGTATTGTAAACGAATAAAAGCAATTGTAAAAAAAAAAAAAAAAAAAAACACTGTATCTTCCCCCAAAAAACATGAGTCATTAAAGATAAATAAAGGGCTCTTGGATCATGTTGAATTTGAATGACAAAAAATTGGACTAATTTTTATTTCGGGTAAATACATAACTTAACGTACTACGTTTTACAAAAGCTTCAATATTTGAATAAACCTTGTTTCAATAATGAATGTTTATGTAGACGCCTGAAAAAAATCTACATGCAAGTTGTACAGGTGGCGAACCTTAAGTATAATGAAATGCATTTAGTCATTTATTAAGAATCTAAATCCATTCTAGTCTCAAAAGGAAGGTCAATCTTTTGGTCTAAACCAAGGTAACCATCACTCACAACATAGAGTGTATAGTTGTGTTTACCAAGGTGCTCTGGTGTTTCAAAAGAGATGGTAGTACTCGTCTTGTTCAACAAAGTTTCATTTGGGCCATTTCGCATACTGACACGTTTCAAAGCAAGCAACTCATCGTTAACTGTGTTACCAAGAACAATCCACCAAGATTCATATTGAGGTTTGGGGAACAGTGGGGCATAGACTCGACCATCATGGGCCTTCTTCTTGTCACCTCTTTGAATGCGATTCAGCTGAATAGAAATCTTGTATTCTGTATCTGGAATCAGATAGGATTTCTTTGTATCAATTTCAGCCTTTACTTTCATGGATGGCATGCGGTTTATCACTTGTTGAATCTAGGTAACAAGATGTTAGTCGATAAACTCAGCCTAAAAAAAGAAACTTACCTTTTCAATCTTTTCTTCATCAAGGCCTCGAACATTTAAAAAGACTTGCTTGACTTGGTTATCTTGAAGTCTCAAAAGGTCAGCAACAGACTTGATAGGCTTGTTCTTGTGCCGAATATCTTGTAGCATTCTCGTTTGAATGTATGGTAATGTCAACAAATTGGATTCAGTGTGCCAGCGTGCTTGCTTGATACACTGAAGCATGTTCATGATGGTCAAACTCGTATTCAAATAACCGTTATCAGCAACTACATCAATCATGGCTTGAGAGAAACGAATAGCAGAATCTAAGACAGTGATCTGATCTGTAATGTAATCTGAACTAGGCAGTTCTAAACGAGTAATATGAGCTTGTACTAACACGTTTGCCTTGACATGAGGACTGATATAGTTTGGTGTGCCTTTAACCTCATAAGGAACACGACTTTCAATTTCCTTGTTTAATACATCTTCTTGACAACGAGCTGGCAATTCTTCATATTCAGGTACATTACCAAGTGCGTCTAAGACATCATCAATTTGGGACTCCTTGTCTAAATGGCCACGAAAATGACGAACAGTATGAGGATGAAGATAGTAGTATGAGGCAATACGAGCAGAGATCAAAGGATGCAGTTCAAAATCATCCACAATCTCAACACAACCTGCTTTTTCTAAACGAGCACAGACATCATTGATTGTGCCCGACAGAAAAGTATCAATACCCTTTTGTGTCATGTCATCCAGTCCATAGTAAGTAGGATTTTGTTGCAAACGTCTGTAGAAATAAGTCCAAGTCAAGTAATCCAAAGCATCTTGTTTGCTCTTGATAGTACCGCCCACAATTTCGGCATTAATGTGGTCATCCAGAAACTTGTGAAGGCTAGATTCAACTGGGAAAGGTTCATGCAAAAACTTTTTGAAAAAGTTCTTTTTACTGTCCTGAACAAACACACGAGAGATACCTGTGTTGTCAAATTGAGGACGACCAGCACGACCCATCATTTGGAGTACATCAGTGATAGGGAAATCAACATAACGACGTTCCTTGTAGTTGTAGAATTCAGTGCCCTTAATGACAACCAAATGAGCAGGTAGATTGACACCCCAAGCAAGTGTACTAGTGGCAATCAAAATTTGAATCTTGAGATTCAAGTAGAGTTCTTCCACTATCTTTCGGTCACTTTCTTTTAGACCAGCATGATGAAGACCAATACCAAAGGCGAGAGACATACGAAGGGATTCATCATGTACAGAGTTCAAAAGCATCTCTAGTTCAGTATCGTCCATATGTAACCACTGACGTGGATTATCTTCCATACCACAATAAGCAATTAAATCTTGAGCAGTTAAGCGGGTTTGTCGACGAGAAGAAACAAACACAATGACAGGCTGAGTAGGAGAGTGTGTCTTAATGGCAGCATAAGTAGGCTTGTTCATGGTAGCCATACGAGGACAATAATGCTTGCCAGGGAAGCCATCAATGTATATTTCCAAAGGAACAGGACGAACCGAATGTCTAAAATTGAAAAGACCCACTTTATCAATGCCTAACCAGTTGGCTAGATCAATAGCATTCGCTAAGGCAGTGGAGAGACCAACGATGCGTACTTTCTGATCCAATTGTGAACCAATATAGTTCATACGAGATACAATTACTTCCAAAATAGGACCACGGTCACCACCAAGTAAATGGATTTCATCAATAATCACACAAGACACATCACGTACATAACTACGCTTTTGCCAACTACGACTGATACCATCCCATTTTTCAGGTGTAGTAATAATAATATCGGCAGACTCAATAGTCTTAAGATCTGGAGTAACATCACCTGTCAACTCAACCAATTTCTTGTTCATAGGTCCTGTCAAGCGCTTGTTCCAATCGGCGACTCTCTCCTTGACCAAAGCTTTCATGGGGGCAATGTAAACCACTTTAGATCCAGGTCTGTCTCTAAAAGCGGCCCACATGACAAGCTCGGCAGCCACTGTCTTACCGGAACCTGTGGGAGCACCTACCAACGCATTGTGTGTTGTGTTGTATAATGTATGAAAGATTTGCGTTTGCACAGGGTTGAAATGTGTAAATCGCTTTGCACAAATCTCCTCAAGAACCTCATTCTTCAAAGCAGTTATAGGCAAAGGTTGGAGATCCAATAAATCGGTATGAGGAGGGTAAAGTTGAGGTAGAATCAAATGTTGAAACGAAACGGGCAAGACTGTTTCAGCACCTAACCAACGATCCGAAACAGCACGGATATAGATTTGGGAAGGAAGAGGTTCCACTAAGGGCACAGTGAATACAATCTTAATAGGCTCACCAAACTGCTTCTTGTACAATAAAAAGTATTCCGAATAATAGATCTCAACATTTTCGGAATCTTCAGCCCAAATATACCAAGGTTCTACACTGCCATGAAGTCGATCATTCCAAATAAAGTCAGGCGTCACTGTTAGTTCAACATTCAAGACGTTGCGTGTAATAGGTGCGATGCGAGCATCAAGCAAAAGCATGGGAAATTCATCCACACATTTGGAGATAGTCATGCCCATACGTTGGTGACGAACAAGGTCTCCCAGTTCATTAGGATCCATATCACGCATTTCTTCGATAGAGACTTCATGCGTTCTGCTTTCTAATTTGTTAATGATGTCAGATGGCAATGGCATCTGTCGTAGGGGATGTTGGAATGTCCACATGCGCTTCTCAATAGCCTTATTGATTTGAAGTAAAACGGATGCTGTAGGTCCCCAATTTCTATTCAAAGCAATCTCAAACAAAGCTCTGGCAATACGACCTGAATTTTGAGCTACATAAGCACAATCAGAGACAAGAGCAAAGTCTTCAATAAAAGCATTAGATACATAGGCTTGAAGTAAGATGTTCACTTTTCCATGTGTGTCTTCGGTACCACCCTAAAATGATAGCTGTTGTGAGATAACGTAAAGTCAAATAGATGAACTTACTCTAATATCACACGCGCATGCATTCTCCAATAACTTTTTCAGTTCTTGGTGTTCGTTTTCTCGAGACTTAATTTGATCAAATTCCGAGCTCATACTCATCATAGACAACACATCTGCTTCAGTCATGCGAGGCTTCATCATGGTATTCACAATTTCAATACTAGTATGCTTGATATAAAAGTTGGAAGCAATACGGCCAAGGTCTTTGGGTAGCAAGTATCCGGTGTTTTCATCGAAAATAATCATTTGGCATTGGGCTAGTTTACGTGCAGCCGTAGTAATAATTTCATGTCGTTTGCGACCAAGTAAGGGATCATTGAGAGGTTCTGAATGATCCATGCCATAAATCATAGGATTCTTTTTCATACGAACATAAAGATAAGTGTAACTAAGCCAAGTAACAGCTTCATCCACATTGGTTACTGTTCCCAAAGCAATTTCAGCGTTCAGGTTGTCGACAATGTTTTCAATAAACTTGGATTCAATGGGATGCTGTTGTGTGATAGCAGAGATGTAATGGGACAAACGATCGTGTGTAGTCAAAATATAACCAACACCATGAGATTCATATTGAGGACGACCAGCACGACCAAAGATTTGGAGTACATCCAGAATAGACAGATCAACAAAACTACCTTTGGTCGAGTCATAGACTTGAGTACCTTTAATCACAACAGCATAAGCAGGCAAGTTGACACCCCAAGCTAAAGTCGCAGTACAACAGAGAACTTTAATGGCACCTTCCTGGAACATCTTCTCAGTCAAGGTACGGTCAGATCGGAGCATACCAGCATGGTGGATACCAAAGCCATATTGGAATAATTCTTTTAATTCCTTGTTACGTGATTTGGCTACTTCTCGCTTGAATTGAGTGTATTTAGGCGAGTCAACACAATCAAAATAAGCTACAAACAATAGACATGAGTAAGTGACAGAAAAATGCTCTGGTTACTTACCATCCATGGATTCGTTGGCCACTTCTTCTCTCAGGGCTTGTGCTGTCTTGACGGTTTCTTTTCTTGCATGAACAAAGACCATGACTTGATGACCGTCTTTGACAAGTTCAGATACTTTATCAAAGCAAGCACGATTCATTCTTTCATTGGAGGGAGTAGAATTTGGTTTGCCCTTGATACCTAAAAAGTGTTGTTCAAGGGGAACAGGTCTAAAACCATTGTCAAAATAAAAGAGACCTTGATAAGGGTTGACTCTGTTCAAAGGAGTGAATAAAAAAAAGCTTGATTCACCACGTTTACCTCAAAAATGCGGCAACATCAACATAATTGGGTAAAGTAGCAGATAAACCAACAATACGAATTAAAGATTGACTGGATTCCACTTGACGAAGTGTTCTTGCAATAATACTCTCAATAACAGCACCACGATCTTCATGTAACAAATGAACTTCATCAATAATCAATAATTTCACTTTCTATAGCACAAAAGCAATCAGCATTTTGCTTTGTTCTGTTGGAATACCTTACCTGTGTTAGTTCTACATCACCAGTACCCTTTCTGGTAATGACATCCCATTTTTCAGGTGTAGTGACAATGAATTGAGTAGCTGTAATCTCTGCCTTTGTCAATTGCATATCACCTGTCAATTCACGCACACTAATATCTAAAAACTTGAGTCTTTTACTCATCTTTTCAACCACTTCTGCGGCTAATGCTTTCATAGGGGCTACATAGACGATCTTGAAATCATTTTTGGCGATCGTAAAATCAATCTCAGTGGTTCCTTTACGGGGAGGAGAGCTGCAATGTTGTGATAGACAGCGGAGTACAGTCAACATGGCAACATCTGTTTTACCCTACAATTTAGAAAAAATGAGCAGCTAGATAAACAAAGCAAGTTACTTACAGCACCAGTAGGGGCACAAACAAGCATGTTTTCATTTGTTTCATAAGCAATGGGATAAACAATGGATTGAACTCGATTGAGTGTTTCATAAGCCTAATTCTTGTCAATCCAACTCTTGGTATTACTATTATTTTACCTTAAAAGCTCCCCTTGCTAAACTATCCATCTCAGAAATAGGGACTCTTCTTTCTCCAGTGCGAACAGGTGCTACTTTAGGAACAGGAATAGTTGTCTCTTCATAATCATTGTAATCTTCACGCACAGTACCGGCAGGTAATGCAAACCGAGAACCGAAGAGTGACAAAGTACCACCTGACTGTGCAGCTTGATAAACATGAGGATAAACCGGGCCTGCTTTTGATTTGTAGTTTGAACTAAACAAAGGTGTCTGGCTCGCGTTTAAAAGAGCTTCTTCTCTTGCTTGTCGTAAATCCTCACCATCAAAGCCTAAAATGCTCATGGAAACCGCATTGGCGTCATCTAGATTCACCATAAGCAACATGTATTATCATGAACAACATTACCTTCTACTCTACTCTGTGCTTTCATGGCCTTCCTTTGTTCCTTTCGAAGTCTTTTTTCTTCTTTTAATTCTTTTTCAGATTGAACAATAAATTGGGCTCCATAAACTGGTCTTCGAGCTTCAGTTGGTATTGTTTGTTTGTTTTTTACTTGATCATCATAATCTGACATACGAATAATATTATGTACAATGGTAGTACGGTTTGTAATCAATTCTATGATGAACTCAAGTGATTCAAATCCTAACAAATCAACGAGTGTCTGTTGAATATCGTCGTCGCTATCTCCAGATCGAATAATTGTAAAAATATCTGTGCACAGTTGTCGTTCATTCAGATTGACATGCGGATTGTTGGATATATAATTACGCGATTGTCTAATAAATTGAATAAATCATTGCATTGAACAGCTGCATAACTTACTGCAATAACCAATTTCGATCATAAACAGCAGTGACTTGTTTTTCGGGAACATGATTGATGGCTGTCGGTTCTATTGTCGCATTTTGCACTTGGTTGACGCGAGGTTTTACAAAAGAGCGTTTTGGAACATGAAATTCGATATGTTTACCGAAAGAAACTTCAGGAAGTTCTTTTTCTTTGTTTTGGCACTTTTTAACAAAGTTGCAAAAGTCTTCTACTGATTGAGACCAGTTTTTTTTGTTTTCATGAAAAGACAAAATATCAGTTGGCTGCTGCTTTGCTTTTCCTTTTCCTTTGGAAGGTGGTGCCAGTAATTGGTGTAAAACAGAGCTGAAAGAGGTGGTTTCAGAGACCATGAATAAAGAAAGAGAAAAAAAGAAAAGGAAATAAAGAGCTATCACGTAAGACTTGCCTTTTGCTTTAAATATATTTTATGTCGCGGTAGCTGCGGCAGTAGCTTTCGTCGGGATGCAAATATCACAAATGCCGCAGTGCCACACTTATTTTGATGTCTAAAATTTCGCAACAAGAAACAAACGCTTTGAACTAGGTGCATAAATATAAATTGACTTTCAGGGTTTTTCTCGTTAGATCATATAAATGAAATTGTACGTTTTAAGTTGGGCGCATCCTTCACTATAAAAAAAGTATGTAATTAAATTGACAATGTAAATTTATGGTAGTTTGTGCCACCTTTCAGATATCATGAACCATAAAGTTTTTTGATGTATTGACATTTTTCATGAGCAAACATTCCTTTTCTTTGATTTAGTGGAATAAAATTTCTTTCTAATAAGTTACTTATTCGAACAAGCGTTTAAGTATTATATAATTTATTTATATGACTGAGATAACAGTCAAAAAATTACTTCAACAGTGAAGGCTTACCTTTTTTTTCTCAGGCAAATAAAGACAGCATTAAGCCTGTTTATACACGTATAAATGCTCTAGACACCTACCGGCTGTGTTTGCTAGCAGCCATGATACTTTTGGAGTTGATTTGGATCAAAAAAAGCGACATGTAAAATTTGATCAAAAATGGCTTTTGACTAAAGGGTATTAACCGTGGAAATCTTGAGTTTGACAATTCTTCATAGCTATTTCGCTTAATTATCAGAGTGATAGCCGTAGGACCTCCCTACAAGGCGGTTCAACGTTAGATTCTAGTCATAATCCAGGCAATCAATTATTCTCTCAGTCCTTTAAAGACGCTCTTAAAGCTCAAAAACGACATATCTTTGAAGTGTCACCAAATGTTGAGAATGGTAGTTTCAAACCTCTCAACGCCTATTCAACTTCTGTGGAATCTAAAGAACGAAACTCCACTGTAATCGATTGTGTTCAATTTTTGGGCATGGAAGAAGTATTGAAGACAGCATTGATCAATACCTTTGAACGCTTTAGCGATGTTTTGAACATTAGTATCTCCAAGTGCGCTGACTCCGATTGGTTCACTGGTCGCGGTTTTGCTACACTTAATGGGGATAAACTAAAAGAAGCAACGTATGCAGCTGAGCTCACTCCTCAAGTGGAACTTGTAGGTTTTCCAGGAGTATTACTGAACATTGTTTGGTCTCAAATGAAGCCTATTTGCACTGACTGTCATACGGGCGAACACATCAAATTTGACTGCCCCAAAAGAGCCAGAGAGCCATGCATCCACTGCAAGAGTCCTAATTACTTGCAAGCCAAATGCCCTACGGCACCTTGGAATTGTGACCCCAAAATAAACAAAACAGGAGGAATGTCCAAAAGTGGAAAGTCTAGACCTGAAGAGGAGTCAGATATGACAGCTGGCTTTAAAAGTAACAATACTGCAGGAATTAGACGAGAGATCCATTTGCTCGAACTACTCAAGAATGATCCAAAGCCGCAGGCAGTAGAAAGTGAAGCGACTGTTATGGAAGAAGTAGTAGATTTGGAGAACAGAAGCGTAATGATAAGTAGATGTGCCAGCGAACCAAGTCACCCTATGAAGGGAGCTGTTACCATCAAGTCAGTTTCTACACCAAGAAGCTCCAGAAGTCACCAAACCAAAAAGCTAGATGATATTATCACCCGCAGACACTCATTCAGCTCGACTATTAAAGAGAAAAGTAAACTAAACAGGACAATTAAGCGTAACTTGTAAGACGCTCTCTCTCCTGAAACAAGTAAATCTTTGACTCCAAATACAAAAAGACTCAGTAAAAACGTTGAAAGTGAAATTGTCACTCAAACGTCTTCTCCTTTTCCTGACAATGGTGGGGAGAAAATGAATGAGCTGGACTAATAATTGGGGGGGCTTAGAAAAAACAAAATGAATACATACAAACACTTATACATTAAAATAGGCTCTGTAAACTGCAGAAACTTACATATGAACAATAACCAACAAACCACAGACAATTTTATTGTTTTACTAAAGACCAAGAAACGGAATATGCTACTATGTCAAGAAACCAATATACCAACCCTCACCTCTGAAGAAGCCATAAACAACATGAAATTCAAGTTCAACTATCACCAAGCAATTTGGACAAAACATCGCTCAATAATCAACTTCAATAATGCTTTAAATTTAGAAGAAATCAAAGTATCTAAAGATGGAAGAATGATCCTAGCTAAGCTAACAACTGTTGACAACTCTATTCCGCCTTTATACATCATGAACCTATATGCACAATCAGGTCTAAAAACTGAACAGGTGACCGAGAGAAACAATCTTTTTAGAGCAACAGTCGAGCTACTACTCAAGACACCAGATATGATTCCTGACCTGATCATGGCTGGTGATTTTAATTTTAGTTTTGATAGCGCAAGTAAACACTCTACAAGAACAAAAGCCAACCCTTAACAACTGATCGAATTCATCAAGGGGCATATGAAAGACTGCATAAATCAACAAGGCGAGCAATATGCCTATACTTGCATCCAAAAGCGAAGCGACAAGGTATCTTCATCAACCATAAATTACATATTTGCCGGACTCAACACTTTCAAACAAATGTCAGATGGTAAGGTGGAATTCTTGAGTGACAAATACACAGATCATGCAACACTAAAGAAAATTCTGACTATTGAGCTACAGAACAATAGGAAAGGCATATGGAGAGACAACCCTTATCTTGCTTAAAATGAAAGATACACTAACAAAGTGAAAAGCGAACTTGACAAATATATACAACACAAGTTAGACCGGCAATACCAGCACAAGACAAGTGGGATTCGATCAGAAACATGGTTAAAAAAGTAACAGCCAACTTCTGCCGTCATCATAACCAGTGGAGAGAAAAGAAATCGAAAGAACTGAATAGAAAACGAAACAAGTTGCTACGACTCTATAGTCAAGACCCTGTATGTTTGAATGCGCCACTACCTCCAGTCCAGAGCCAAATCACCAGATTACAGGAAGAGAAAAGCAATACAGATAAACTCAGAGCCGATCAGAGATGGATCGAAAACAACGAAAAGCCCCTATCCTACATCAAAAACACTATCAAGCGGCGACAAAAGAAAAAGATAATAAGCATTTTGAAACACCCAGCCACTAGTGATGAATGTACAGACAATAACTCCAAGCTAGAAGCTGCCTAAACGTTCTACTCCAAGTTGTGTATAGAAGAGAGAGTTGACATAAACAGTTTAGAACCTATGACGAACCAAATTATCAAAGTCGTGTCTAAAGAAGAGAGTGACAGCTTAATTGAAGAGGCTTACTATGAAGACATCATACTAGGTACACAAAGAAGCCCACGTAAATGTAGTCCAGAGCTAGATGGCATCCCATATGAGATACTCAATATCATTGTTAACCAACCAAGCTGTCGGGATATCATAACACAAGTCTACAATGATGCTATCAAGCTAGGAAAGTTTCCAAGATCATGACAGCACGCGTGTGTTGTACTGCTACCAAAAAAAGGGGGGACTTATCAGACCTAGGAAATTGGAGACCAATCACGCTGATAAATACAGACTGTAAAGTCTTCACTAGGCTAATAAATGCAAGAATGATGAAAATCGCCAATCGGCTTAATGGTGTATAAACAGGTATTTATTTTGTAATCAACATCTACTGAAAAGAGCTTTTTTTTTCTATCATCGACAGTGTATAATAAAATTTGAACGCAAATTTGAAGGTAATGATCAAATTAAGTCGCCTTTTTCATCTTAGTAAACTTGCTTTCTTTTTATTTGAAGCACCTAGAGTTTGTCTTATCTGATTTCGGTTGGATCGGACTCACATTGGGTCATTCTAAAAAAAATTGGAGGAACTTTATTTCATCTTTATAAACCTCCGTGATCCCCCCATGGGACAAAAAATGGACTTATCCAACAGCCAAACAAATAATACCATTCAATTTCTTGGTTCGAAAGACCATGTTTTAAATGAAAAAAGGACTGTTTTGATAGTCTGGTTGTCGAGCAATGGTCTATCAAAGAATGGTGCATTTAAGTTGTGTTTTGAGCATTTTTGCTCTAGATGTCATATAAAATGCGCTGCCTATGGGCTTTCAAAAGTATCTTATGCTACTTTGAGTGCCAAAGAACATAGTAAGATAGCATTTTCTTATGTAGATGTGGGGATAAATGGACACAAAACATACAGGATAGCTATATGCGAAGATTAAAACCAGATTCAATTTCACTGTCCATTCTGCATAGACGCAGTTATTTTGCTTTGGTGTAATAATAAAAGTTGTAGATCTTGGCTTTCTGAGCCTATTAATATGAAAAGCATAGCAACTTTACTATCAAAATATTGAACAAATAGACAGACATGTTTACAAAGCTTTATACTCAAGATTTTAGCAGTAGAGTTGCTGTGTGTTCTACATCAATAGACTCAGAAAGCAAAGAACTACAAATGCTGCCACTATTCCAAAGCAAAATAGCTGCGTCTTTATGCAGCTCTTAGCAGAGGCTCTATTCTGGATGCATCTGGGGAAACAGAGAATTTTCTCCACGTTCATTTTTTATCACTGATGACAAGGCATTTTTTCTTTGCATGATGCTACTTTAAGACTGTTCAAGATGTAAAAAGTTTGAGAAATTACCGATGGGTCCGTTAGTAAGGGTTGTACAGAAATAAAAGCTAAATTAGGCAATACATAAACCTGAATATGTTGACTATAGACAAGAGAAAAGGCTTCAAAGAAAAAAGGGCCATAAGGTTCATTCTTGTGCCTAGAATATTGCAACAAAAAGGATTTATTTATACAGTTTAGACCCTACTAACTCTATAACTCAATTCAGACACGGCAAACTAAACTATGTTTTTTGTGATTTGCTTGGAAATCTGGGCAAATAGCTGCTTTTTTCTCAGTGCATTATTAATCAACTCATGCTGGCACATTTTTTTAATGCTCTATCTTGAATGATTTGATAAAGCAAACACACACATTCATAAGGAGCTTAATCACTCAAATGGAAACAAACATGATGCTTCTATGTAGTAAAGAAACAAATGGTGGCACTTTGTGCTTTCAGCATTTGAAGTCTGAATAGTCAATGACAAATATAGAAAGGATATTCTCTAGAAAGAATACGTTGCTTTGACTCATTTTAACAAGACCACTTTTTTCACATTATTCATATGCTTTGGGCATATACATTATCATATTCGCATGATCCTATCCTGTTTTTTTTTTCTAAAAAAAAACAGACAGCATACATGAAAGAATAGGAAGACGCTTTTTTTAATGCTCATTTGATATTACTCGTGATAAAAAAAAATTGTAGCAGAATAAGGCGCGTAAGGGAAACGTAATGCTAAGAAGGTGACCCAAAAATTAATTACAAATTAAAAAAAAGTCATGAAAAACTGGCCTTTAGGCTAAGCAATAAAGAAACGAATAGAATAATGTATTAATAACCTCATTGAGTTCTTAGTCATTCTGTGCTCTAGCCAAGACGATATACGTAACAAAATATCAATGACTCAAAGCGATAACTTTAAAATTCTACTTTGGATGTGATGACATAGAATTACTGATGCTGCGCAGCAGAGGAAAAGAAACAAGGAAGAAAATAAATGTCGATCCAAACCGATAGGCCCAAGCGCAAAAGAAAAAAAAAGGACATACGTGGTATCATTAGTATCTTAAGGCCGCAGCAGAAAAGCCTATCTTGTAAGCCAAGTGTCAATGAGCTTTTCGCCCTTGTCTCCCTTAGTTACCTTGGCAACGTGGGGAAAGGGTTTGTCGTTGTGCAACAATCCAGAAATACACGTACGCAACATCATTTGAATATGATTATTTTATTGGCTAACGCATACAACAGCATTGGCTTGGTTATTTAGAACTTTAAATGATTGTTCATTGAGTCGTGATCGGTCAAAGAAAAGACCATTGCGCAGAGCTTCGCCATACATCATTGATTTAGCTAGAAATCAATTCTCAACAGAGGTCACCAATCATCTTAAGTTTTGACTCATCCAAAACAAGTTTTTATTGTGTTCCTTCCGGGATCTTCGCTTGCCTTTTCGGATTGCGATCTTCTAGAGATAGATAGTAGATCAAAGACAAGAGGTCTAACATTGCGATTGAACAATCCAAAAAAAAAAAAGAAACTTGGCATTACAACATCATTTATGGAGTACAAGAGACAACATTTATCACATCTATTTAATTTTTTAAAAAACAATGAAGGTCATTTGTTCAGAGTGTTGTCTTTTATACGCAGCATAGTAGATTTTATATGAAGGGTTAATTATTTTTATTTTTATTTTTATTTTGCAATAAGGCACTACCATGGTGATATTATTAAAAATGATATCATGTCTTTGAAAAGCAATGATTTGCGCTTATACCGCAGCTTTTTAATATGACAAGCAATGTGACTCCACCGTAAAAAACGGACCGTGTGGCGAGGACAGATAACGTTCAACTCAAGGCGAATTGATCATAAAAATAGAGTTTGATTGTGTCAACTATATAAAAAGAACCCTTCATACTACTTTCCCTTTTTTTTTGTTCACTTTTCAATATTTCTTCAAATAACAAAGATAACAAATCAACAATGCCTTCTGTTCAATGGGTCTACGCTAATGGTTGCAATTGGGTCACTCTTGATCCCGTCGCTCAAAATCAATGTGAATGCTTATGGTCACATAACTCTTCTAGCTGGATTCAGAGTAATTCGTTTACTTCTCCTGTCTATATTGATATTGGACAAATGGTTTTATTGTGTAATGGTGTTTCTTACAGTATTGCACGCAGAAGAGCTTAATTTAATTAATCACACCTAAGAACGACACTCCTTTATTTATATGCCCTCTCAATAGATCAACTTATGCGACTTTTATACCAACTTATATACCTTGGAATGCTCAATTCACTCAAACCACTCGATCGTTCCTTTTTTAGAATTCAATTTTTCTCTTTTCTGTATTTAGACGTCTATTTATTCTTTTATATGAAATTATGTAAATGAACTTTGTACAAAGTATTGCTTAGCTAATACATCATTGCTGCGCTTATCCAATAAAGGAATTTAAAATGCACCTGATCCAAGCCACTCTACAAAAGTATATATAAATTCCCGAATTTTTTTATTTTTCCCTTTTTTTTTTCTTTGTGCTTAACGGTAAGTGAAATGGATATCAAAAGGTTTCAGTATCTTATCAGTCTATAGAAAGGAGAGAACTTTGGCAATCCCCTTGAGAAGGACGGAATGAGCTTTTGCTCAAACTTACAACACCTCTGCGTGTTTGAAGGCATCGCTCTTCGGAGCATCTAGGCATATTGCCACCATTTTTTTTTTTTAAAAAAAACTAAACAAAATGAAAATGAAAAGGAGGAAGAGAAGAAAGGGAGGGGAAGTGTTTGAACATGACACGATTTATTCTAATAAAAATATTGTTTATCATCTACCAAAATAACTATGCTTCACATATTTTGTGAATTGCTTACTGTTCCTCTGAACCATGTTATCTTTTTTTTTAAAAAAAAAGAACAGGAGATATTCTTTCTATGCAATTTTTTTGAATGTCAGTCACTTATTGACTACGAAAAAGTTTGTTTTTTTACATCCTCTTTTTTTTTTATTTATATCATACTATGGGAAAGACACAAGACGAGTCTATGAGCAATCCTTTTATTCCAAAGGAGTCAGAACTCCATGCTCTAACCAGACAGGAAGAAGAAAACTGTTACAAGGAAATGAAAGCAAATGCTTTAGAAGCTTGTCAATTGCCTATCAAAGGTAATATTGCTTTTTATTGACATAAACTCATACGCTATAGACTTTGTTACTTGTAGTAAAGAACATAATGTGACAGTGATGTGGACTTGTCGAGATAAATTGAAAGCCATGAACAACTGTTTAAATGAAAGGTACCGAGATATAGACAGAACAATAGCCACTTACAAAACAATAGAACAACACAACAAGAATTAGATAAGCTTTTATTAGCCAAATTAGCCAAGAAAAGAGGAGAACAAGTCTAGATAAGTTAGACCGCATATTTCTTTTTACCAACATCCTATAATAAACATGAGACATGCTATGAATGAATATAATATACACTTACACTAATCACACAGATATGATCTAAATCTCTAAAGTATTCATTATAATCCAAAGCATAGCCAACAACAAATGCATCGGGAATAGCAAAGCCAACATAGTCAGGAACATAACCATTGCTTCTCTCGGTCTTCTTCAATAACAAACTAGTCACCTTGATAGATTTAGGTTGAATCTTACCCAATCTTTCCAATAAGCGAACCATAGTAGCACCTGTATCGATAATATCTTCAACAATCAAGAGATTCTACGAGTGTTAAATGACATCATAGGACACACAACTTACTTTATCCTTGAATTCATCTAATTCAGCATCTGTGAGGGAAATCTTGACACCGCCTGTAGATTGATCATTTTCATAAGATTTGACACGAATAAACTCAAGACTCAAGGGAACACTGGTGCCATTCAAACGACGTAATTTCTTGATTTCATTGACCAAGTCAGCAAAGTATTGATGTCCACCCTTCAAAATACAACACACGACTAATATCATTATTATTAGCCTACATCTTTTCTTTTACTATTTACTTTACCTAAGGGTCCTTGAGAATCATCTACAATCATTCTAGCCAACTTTCTAATTCTATCCTGAACAATAAAATGAATATGGACTCTGTTTATGCTTATTTTTACCATAATGACACCATGAGGAATCAAAATACTAGAGACATCTTCTTCATAATGATTAGGAATCACAAAATGATCTAAAGAATAATGATTCTTTTCAACAGTAACATCAATCCAGTCTTGAGGGTTCATAATAACAAGATAAAAAAAAAAGAGAGAGAGAGAGAGAGAGAGAGAGAGAGAGAGAAAAAATTTTTTTATATGCATTTTATTTCATGGGAATCTATTTTTGTGCCTTGATATTAGATAACTCATTTTCATCCTTATCAGATACACCCAATAAAGAATCACCGCCTAATAATTTACTCTTCTTTTTGCCTTCATTCAGTTGAACATTACTATACCAAGCACCGCCAGCTAATGTGAGAATGATACCAAGACCATTGGTAGCAGTAATACTAAGGTCAAAGATAATCACTGCCAATACAATAGACAAGACTTGTTTAACGTTACCTAATCATGGTCAATATTCTATATTTTATCGTATTCTTTCCTTACCAGCTACTGTCATGGTCAAGGCAGACGTCTTTTTGTTGGCAGTAAAACTAACGACATTTAAAAAGAAAGCAATGATACCATTCAACAACAAGGCAGAGAATACATTCCATGTCATCTTGGTCTGATAATACTCTTGTACTAATTCAAATTCGCCTGTAGCGTAAGAATAAAGCATGGTTTGAATAAAAGCTAATGGTGACATTCTCAACAACAAGTCTAATGGATGAAGTTTAAGGCGACCCACTTGAACACGGTTTGTCACTACTGTCTTGACAGCAGCCAAGACGGTACCCAACACAGTCAAAAAGAAACCCATGGCGGTATAGTTATAGTCACCAAATGTAGCAAATGCAACACCCGCAATGACCTAGATAGCAATCAATATACCATATGGATTTGTTCCTATGATGAACTTACAGGAATCAAAGAGATATAGACCATACCAGAATAAGACTTTTTCAAGAACAAGACATTCAACATGACAGTAAAGACAGGTGTCATGGCTCTCACGACTTGATGAAACTAGACACTTGTCAATAAGAACATATAAAACACATCACTTACAGGCACAGTAACCAGATTACTACAATAGAAATGAGATCATGAACTGTTTTTTCTTTTTCTTTTTCTTTTTCTTTTTAGCATTACTTACAGAGACACATTACTAATAGCAATATTAATGGTATACAAAACCGAAAACATAAGCATCACCATGTTTTCTCTTTCACCTAGGTTAGCAGGCTTAAACAGACCCAACTTCCAAAAGGCATAAGAGCCAATAGTACCACAGAGCGTATGAACAGCAGTCAGTGCCCAAGGAAAAGGAAACTGAAACATAGCCATAATAACTTTATTATACAAGGTCAGACCCAAGTTTAAAAAGAAATACATGGCCAACCATAGCATAGAAGACTCTAGACACTGTTGAGAAGTCGCCATCTTGTTTCCTAAAGATAACACAAGAGAGAAAAGAAACTCGCAAAGTGGAGTTTAAATGGACTCATCTAGTCTGTATATATCGTTTGAAGCCACACACACACACACACATATATATATATATATATACGTAGAGGGATATTTTATTTAAAGCCACCAAGATTCTTTTTCTTGGACATGAATAAACAACTCTTCATCTTCAGTTAAATGTTCAAAGTCATCATCTTCATCATCTTCTTCATCTTCAGCCAAGTCTTGTTCAACCATATCAGACCATGAAAGACCTGTTTCATGACTAAAGTAGGCAGAATCATAACTTGCTTTTGTGTTTATGATATCAACAGGCATCACAGTCAGATTGGTTAATGACATCCAGGCTTGTTTCAAGGTTTGAATATCACATCGTTGACGAGGATCGATACACAAGACATGGTCTATTAAGAATTGAGCACAGGCATGGCTCAGACGAGGAAAAAGAGTACACAGACTAGATGGATTTTGCTTGTATTCAGCAAATGTCACATCTTCTGTTGTTGCTTCATACCATGGATTCTTATTGAACAAGAGGGCCAATAACAAAATGCCCAAAGACCAGATATCAGAAGCAGCAGCATCATAAGGTACATCTTGTTCTTCTTGTTCTTCCTCATTCGCAAAATGTTCAGGGCCTAAATAAGTTGTTGAACCACATCCAAATTCCAGAGAAAACCGTTCTTTTGTAGCCAGTCCAAAATCAGCTACTTTACAGACATTCTTTTCAGACAACAAGATATTTTCAAGCTTGATATCACGATGATAAATGCCCTCTGTATGCAAGTATTCAATGCCTTCCAATATCTGTAAAAAGAGTGTCTTGACAAGCTCATCTTCTTTATGAGGATGTTGAATGACATATTCAAACAAATCACCACCATCACAGAGTTCCATGATCATATAGATAAAATCTTGTTCTTGAATGACATCTTTTAGTCCTAATACATGGGGATGATTTAAGGGTTTTTGAATATCCATTTCTAGCTGTTGAAGTTGTAATTGACGAGTATCGAGTCCAGTTTTAGACAGAACCTTAATGGCCACGTATTGATTGTCGATCAGAGATTGACCCAGAAAGAGACAACCATACGAACCACGACCGAGTTCTTCCAAGAGTTGGTATGATTGAATGTGTTTATCAATCATGTTATTTGATATTTGATTCCAGTCTAATAATGTCATAGTATAAGTTTGCATAAAAGTGTATTTAGAGAAACATCATCTTGTAGATGGAATGGAATGGGGGTATAAAGCGTTTTTTTAAATAAAACAAATAATAAAAAAAAAAGTGGGATTTCAAAAAGGAAGGTCAAGCAAGTTAAGAATAGTTATATGTCAATAAACTGTGTATCAACACTCATATAAATACGCACACTTTAGGAGTGAGCAATATGAAGTCAAGAGGGAAAAAGAGAGAGAAAAAGAAAGAAAGAAAGAAAAAAAAGGAAAATTTAATATGGTGTGAGAGAATAATTACAAGTCAGTTTAATGATCTGTGCTTGAAATGAATGTAACGAAAGTCGCATGAATTTACAGTGACACCTTGTCTTTATTATCGAATGATTTCCAATATTTTTCTCGCTCTTTTTGTGCGGGTGTTATTTCTTTTGTTCGCTTGTCTCCTTGGTGTTCTATTCTGCTGTCTTCTTCTAAAGGAATCATGGTCTGTGCAGTGGAAGAAGAAAAAGAGGCAGTTGGTATAGGTTCTTCTTGACGATCGAATCCAAAAGGCATTGTGGGTCGAGGACGATGCACGACTGCATTTGCTTTTAATGACAATGAGACTAAATGCTGATGTTGTAAGCGTGGATTGAGACTGCTTAAAGGGGATGCTATGGGTTTATAACAACTCGAACCTATACTTCCCATGTCCGAACTGGAAGATAAAGTCTGACTGGATTCACTTTGGTTTAGATGATGGCCACTCCATGAAGACTGCAGCGTACGTCGGATCGTATCTACATGGTCATTTTTTATATTCAGTGTGTTATGCTTGAAAGAATAAGGGGAATTAGGGAAGGAGTCAAGAGCATGAGCTGGTTCTTGAGGAGGAGGAGGAGGAGGAGGAGGAGGAGGGGTTGTAAATGATGTAGATAGACTGGTTTGAATCAACTCTGGGTTTGTGTCTATAGGCTCAAATAGATTTCGAAGTGATTTAGGACCTGCTGCTGAACCAGCCATTTTCTTGAGAGAAGCGTGTCGATCCATCGTAGCATAATCTGTCTTGATTTGACTGCTCTGCAATATTTTCTGAAGTTCTTGTACTCGCGTCGATTTCTTTCCTGAAACAGTAGCAGATCCACATAAGGCACTGCCTACCCTATTTCTTGCTGAATCTTCCATGACTGGTAAGGAGTCGAGCATCAGCCCCTCTTTTGTCATATTATCCTTGATGCTTTGGTTGTTGTTATCTCTTACGGTAGCATAAGTAAAAAGCTGCTTATTTGAAGTTAGGATGGTAGGAAAGCTTGGGCTTGTATCACTCGAGGCAATCATGGACCTGGTACGTGATTTACGAGAAGCAGAACGAATGATTTTTCTGGCTGCGTGGGTAGCTTCTTCTTGTGGTGTGATTGGTTCTTTATAATCTTGATCTGATAGATCCTCTTTGGATGCAACACGATGCAAGTCTATTTCTTCTTGTGCATCGTATTGATTTGCTTGTGGCGAAGGCAAGGTGGATGGTATATCGTCAATCATGATCTTGTTGCTTACATTTTCCTTTGTTATTGTTGACCCAAATGGAGCCAAGGGTTTTTTTAGATAGTGATGATTTGTAAAATATCCTCCAGACAGATCAGGTTTAGGCGTCTCGGGTGTCACGGGTGTCACGGGTGTTGTTTGTTGAAAAGAGGGTCGACCGTTAGGAAACCAACTGGAGGCCAAAGACACTTGTCTGCTGATGGGTTTGGTCTCTGGGGGAGTACTAGCAGTCTCATTGGAAAAGAACTGATGGACTGGCAGGTTTTTAGCCGAGGATTTCTTTCGGCGTAACGATTGACGCAAACTACTTTTGATCGTGGCAGCCTTTTGTTGTAAATGAGCAGCAGCCGTGCTTAAAAACGGTTTATCTTCTAATTGAATCGAGGCAAAGTCATGTTGAGAATACCCATAGTAAAGCTCGTTGGAAGCGTCGAGTTCCATCTTATCTGAAAAAAACGAAGCATTGAAAGGAGGTTGGGGTTTCATGGGCATATCTTCGTTCGACACAAGAGGACTGGCCGGATAGGGTGAATACAGCGTACTTTGTGAATGGCATGCTGTCTTTTTAGAGTCGGTGGATAGACGAGAATAAGTCGATTCAGGTTTTGTTAAAGGTGTGGTGGATAACGTTGTATGACAGGGTGGTTGACCGGCATGAGCCTCAATATCATCACGATGGTATGAAGAAGACTTCTCGTGCTTAAATGAATGGATGGGTTCCTTGATTTTTTGTTTAGACATAGGCTCCGTGGGTTCTTGAGCACCTATGACTGTCTTCTTTCGACTAATGCGTTTGCGAATGGTATAATAAGCTCCAGAAAATACAACCATGATAACTAAAAGAACGATAATGAATATAGCCCAAGCAGGGAAAGATGGCATGATATGATTTTGATCAATGAATTAAGCTTGGCTCTTGTTTGATTCTTTCAAGCTGCCTAAAACGGAGAAGAAGGATGAATACAACGTAAACCTAAACTTTACTTTGTACCTTTTTATTATTATTATTATTAAAAGTAGAAAACAAAAAAAGAGAAAGAAAGAGTAAAACAAGAGTCCTATCCTTTTTTTAAGGCTTTCTTTTAGGAGTGTAGTCAAAAGAAAAGGTTAATAGGAGTGCAAGGAAAAAAGAGATACTTGTGTTAGGGGCACAATGGTGAAAACAAAAACAAAAAAAAGTGTATATCTGTATTATTAACAAGCATACAGGAGAAAGCAGGTACCAATGCATGGAAGAAAAGACCTTTTTCAGCAACCCCTATTACTATTGAATAGACAGTAATAAATCAAATGTATAGAAGCTCATATCTATACTCAATTCAAACTTTTTCATTGACCACAACTTGGATCCTAGAGGAGTTTGATTGATGCCTTTCGGAGAAATAGATCTTGAAAACCTTAGATTGTGAACAATTTCGGAAATGTTTAAGCGGACATTAAGTTCGTGAGATACCGTAAAAAGGTCGTATCTTACGCGTTCCCGTCCTCAAGATCCCCCATTGACTAAAAAAAAAGAAAAACTACAAGAATGGAAGAGAGAGAGGGGAGTACTAAAAACCTAGATGGAATTTGAATAGACATTCTGGCATGTACATAATTTTATTTTATCGTTGAGGGCCAACTCTTGCTCTATTTCTACTGAGCCATCGTTTAGCTTTATCCTGACCTGCGTATTTGTCTTGTTCTTCTTTTGAATTAGGAGATGTTGATGTGTTTGGCATCATGATCATACGCTTTAGTTTTGGCCAAAGCTTATTTTTTTTCAGGTTGGATTCAGTATTGTCATGGACTGTAGTGATTTGTTGGGGTATGGATTGAATGATAGAAGCAGACATTGGCCTTGGTGAAGTTTGTGCTCGGGGTCTTGTGTATGTGGATGCAATAGCATTGTATCCTTTAGGGTTTGGTAGTGGATCATCATTAACAATGTTGATGATTGAAAATATGTTTGAAGGTGGAGGAAGTGGTGAGGCATCTAAGGGTGTTGCTAAATCTGTTGAATCAAAGCTATCTTCAGTTAGCCAAGATGTCTCTGAGAAACGAATTGGATTGTTTGTGCTGCTGACAAGACTAGGAAGATCCATCAAAAAGAATGAAAGAATGAATGAAAGAAATAGGAATCAGGCACTTTTAAATACCCCGAAGTATCTTTGTGGATTACCAAATAAATAAGATCTTCTAAATAAAGTATAAAAAAGAATTTCCCAGCCATTTTCTTGTTTTTGTTTTTGTTTTTTGTTTTCTTTTCTTATTCTTATTCTTATAACGATATGGGTCTTGCTCAGTTCCCATTACTTGTTCGTCGTTGGAGAAGATCCACTTTGTATTATAGTGACTATGCGAAATATTCTCAACTAAGAGAATATGTATGTGTATTGTTTGTATCCTCTTGGACCAAAACTCAATAATTTTAAATAGCTACCAGAAGACATATTCCTGTCCCGGGTTACTACTATCAATAGACATGTCTACAGAGAATATCCACACGTTTGGATAGATACGTATGCCTTCTTGCTTGCTGTCACATTTGTTATTGCCACTGCAGCCTTCTCTGTGATTGCCCGTGCTGTTGACTTGTCAATGTGGTATCCTCTTATCCTGTTAAGTGTACCTGCTCTTGTTGCTTTCTTTACCACAAGAAGAAGAAACTCATATTATAGAAGATTAAGTGATGTAACTATATATTCTTGTTATTTTGTGAATAACTCTCGATAGTACTACGATTCACTACAAAGTTGTTTAAAAGAACTCAATTCGCTTGATGTTACTCGACAAATCAAATGGGATTTTAGAAGAGTACGAGAAAGTGACACATCAGCCTCAATGCATCTTAAAGGACGATTAGCGAGATACAATATCAACTGTGTGATTGAAGTGGTACAGATCAATATTGAAAATGAACTAGCTCAAGAAGGAGAAGTGTTACCGGCTTATGATGCTTCTGCAAGAGACACTGTGCTTGCTATTGGACCTGAAATAGAACAAGCGCCGGGTAATCGATCTAGCTACATGACACAAGGGCCAGGGAATGGTTTTCCACCACCTTATCAACATGAAATAATTGAAATGGACTCTGTTCAGCAACCACCACCCGCTTATTTGACAGAAGAGGCTGTTAGAGCTCCTCCTAACACAATTAGTTCTTCTGCTGATCTCACTTGATAATACGCACACACACACACACACACACATACTGCTTGTATTTTATTGTATCATATTCTTATTTATTCCTCTTGTACTATAAATCGTCTGTTTGTAATAGTAATGCAATCAACAGAATAATTATCACATATGATTGGCTATAGCCACGACAGAGTGGCTTGTATTCTCTACAGACAAAATTTGAGGACCAGGGCCCTCTATTTCACACTTTTTACACTTCTTTTTTATATAGAATGAACACTGTACGCTTGAATACTGTTCGACGTCTTCATCAATGTCAAGCTCGATTTTATTCTGCTCCAGTCAACTCAAATTCAGCTGGTGGTGATCCTCGTCTTGAAGTGATTCGTCGTCTTTTGTTTGAACCCACTCGCAGAGAAAGTATGATCAAGTTAGAAGGCGAAATCTTAGAACAACACGAAACCATTGAACGTGCTTGGAAACTTCACCGTATGCGTATGAGAGAAGAAAGAGAGCGTTCACTTGAACGTCAATTTAGAGCCATGAATGCTGCCATGAATGAATTAGAAAAGACCAGTGATCGATTATATAAAGGTGCTCTTGTCAAGAGTCGACACATCACATATCCCAAACAAGCCAAAATCCCCACAGAAACACCATCAGCACAAATTTGGGATTATGGATACAAAGCTCCTACTGCTTAGACCCACTCTTTTAATAAATGTAAATAAAAAAAAAAAGGTTTTAATCGTCACTTTGTCCTGGTGGTTTGATCCGCGTACAATTCGTGCCACAGTTATCACAATCATCCCTGACAGAGTCAAGTACATCTCCACAATGCTTCCATAGATCCGTTAATTTGCCTGTCACATTGTTTTTGAAATATTCGCAGTCTTCTGTATTGAGATCCTCACCCTTGGGACAGTTCTTGTCGAATTGAGCATCTAGATCAGCCAGTAATGTTTGGTTGCATTGTGTAAGGTAACTGTTCCATCCTGCTTGAACATAATCTCCTTTATCAACCTCTTTAATACACCCACAGTTACACATATCGCTTATGTAAGGCTTTTGAACACCTTGACAGACACATGGATCCACTGTAAATACCTGAATCACAAAGGCACAAATAACAATGCAAATAGCAAGAAATTCAGTTGTCTTCATTTAAAGAATGAAAAAAAAAAAAGAAGAAAGAAAAGAACATCTATTTATACCGACGCTTCTCCCTATTCTTTCCGCTTACTCCTGTATTCTCACAACATATTCAAAAAGAAACTATACAGTGTGATGTTGTTAAATGTGGATAAATTGTTTCTTTATGAAGACTGCATTTGTGTTTATCTGACAAACAAAATTATCCCTATTGCAAATGAAGGAGACATGTCAAACTGTTACGCATATAAAAATATTTCTCCTTCTGTACAGCCAAACAAAAGCAATTGATCTGTAGGCACAATACTGAATGAACTCACTTGAGATTTGATTATCGAAGTCTTGAATTTAGAAGAATATGCTTGAAACTAAATAGAGTTAAATGAGCATAAACAGGGATGTGTAGATCGACTTACGTCTTCGTTGATTGGTATAAACGATACTGAATTATTCGCATTGATGGTCAAGATTTCATCCTTGTAAATATCAAGAGAAATAACATCTTGAGGTACAGATATCGTCTTGACAAGAGCTAAGCGATTGACATTCCAACAACAGATCAAGTGGTCAGCTGTAGCACAAGACAAGAGCAATTCGTCTGTATAGAATCTCATCTAGCAAAAAAAAAAAAAAAAAAAAAAAAAGTGTGAGCATGTTGACATATGGGTTGAACTTACAGAAACAATCTCAGTGTCACCACCTTTCCAACTGGCTACTAAAGTACCAGTTCTCGTTTCTATTAATGAAATAGCTCCTGTGGAGAACCCAATGGCAACCAATGTCTCTGACAAGTTGACAGCAATGATCCGAATCATGCCATTCAACATGGAACTTGATTTCCATGTATACAAAGGCTTATAGTTATGAGCATCCAAAAAGGATAAGCTGCCATCCATCGTACCTCCAACCAAATGTCTTGATTGAAAAATAGGCTTAAGAGACACAACAGAAGATCGATTACTGGTAAATTGATGAAGAGAACTACTTGTTTCAGGATCCCATAACTAGGGATGGTGTTAGTACGATAGCATAAGGTTGCATTGACGACTTACATGAACATGTCCATCACAGCTAGCAATGATATCATTGAGTCCACCGGTTGATAAGAAATGAACATCACTAATGACCCCACGACGGTGTCCTGTATAGGTCATTAAACTCTCAGAAAAGGGGTTTGTCTCCCAATTCTCAATCCCATGATGTACATTCAAAGACCAAATTTTGACTGTCTTATCTCGAGAGCCTGAAGCAAACAACTTGGCTGGTTCATTGACTGAAAATGTCTTGACAGAACCATTGTGTCCTGCAAATCCTCGAAGTTTAAGATCATTGAATGAAAACTGCATTGAATTTGACATTTCTTCAGAATTGGTGGATAAAAATCGATTCCAGTTTCTATAGGAGGTAGTTAGATGAAACATGTCGTCTACTCATGCTCTGTTACTTTTTATCTTCTGGAGAAGGCTTCCATTTCGTCTTCCATGGTAAGACACTTGTAGGCACTTTGGTTTTACTAAAATGAATGTGTTGGAAACTATATAGAGCATAAACAAACCTACATTTCTTTGTCTACAGGTTTTGTTGTCTTGCTGGTGTCTTTCTGCTGACTTGTATCATTTGCATTTATAGAACTCTTTTCATCACTCGGTAATGAAGAAGACATGGTCATTGCAAAAGTAGAACTAAACATGTATAAATCCTTGGTCGCATACTCGTAAAGTTTGTCTCCATCAATCGACTGAATACTGTGTTTAGTGGACATGTCTTCCATGGTTTGTTTCGTCGATAGTGAAGACGAAGAGGTAGAAGATGATGATGATGATGAATTGATAGACGTTTGAGAAGATCTGGCTTCTGCTTCAGTCACTGACATACGCTTGTTGGGTATCATCCATGACATAAATTTGCTACTGGCTGAATTGGACTGTAAAGTTGATGTGGTTTCTGATTTAGTAGGTAAAATCATGACAGGTGGTTTTTTAGATCCTATGTGACTGACACGAGAAGAGACAGAGGCTGTAGGTATCTGTAGATTAGTAGAAGCAAAGTGATGAAACATCATGGTTTCAATAGCTTCACTATATAGACAGGTCAGATTAAGTTTGAGCTTGGATCATACGTACCTGGTAGGTATAACACGTCGCATCTTTTCAATCGTCAAAATCAGGCAAAATCGATAATACGAATACATCATCTCATCATAATATAAGTAAGCCATAAACAAAAGGCCTGACTTACCTGATAGCTCTTGAGAGAAGTCAACGAATGACCAAGTTGGTTTGCAAGTTCTTCATCACCTGCTACAGTAACTGAGAAGCCAGAAAAGTATTTTTGAAGCGTGGATACAATCTACCAGACCCATTAGCTCTTGTCACTAGTGTATCTACTTACGGTTGATTCCCATTCTTGTGTTGTTAGTTTTTGACTTGCCACTAACAAATAATCCATTGTTTTCATGCTAATAGTAAGGCGCAATCGAAGTTGTTCTTGAGACATGGATTGATTTTCTTCTTCCGTAGCTGCTTGCGGCACAGGTTCTAACAGTCGATATAAAGTCGAAATAAAACCAGATTTGAGTTCAGTAACAAGCGTATCGTTTGTCATATAAGGCACCAAGTCTTGCAACAAAGTCAAGATGGAGCAAACTGTCTTTGCGTTCTTTAGTGTGATTGAAGCAGCAGATGGCTTATGGTATGTATCGATCAAACTAATCAAATAAGCATACTGAACAGCTGTGAATGTTGAGCCAAATCCTCCAATGATTCGAACTGTCGTATGGATCAGACCAGGACGTACCAAGTTATCGCGAAAAATAATCTTGACGAGTTGGCGAACAATGTGTTTGGATGTTAAGACAGGGCCTAACAAGGTACAGATATATTCAAGTGAATCGCCTGCAAGAGACTTTGTATCGCTTTCTTGAATAGCTAATGCTTCAAGATAACAAGGGAGCATTTGTTGTAAAAAGATGGAAATACCAAGTCTTTTGACAAATTCATAAATGGTCTTTTCTTCAAAAAGGACTTTGGGAATGTTGGGACGTAGTGCTTCAAACATGGAAATAATTCGTTTTAAAAGATGTTGACGTGCTCTTTCAGGACCTAATCGTTGAGCTAATTTAGGGAACAGACTGACAGATCCAATACGGGTTTCTATATGCGTAAATAATTGAGAGAAACTAGGCAATAGCAGTAAAAAAGCCTATTCAATGTCAAATTGCATATCCTTCCTCTTTCTCTCTATTGTTACCTCATCTTCTATATCACAAATACGGTCAATCCATTTGTCTGCAAGATAAAGTCTTCTCGACCATTCCGCTTGGTGAAAACTGGCCAAATACTCATACATTTCAGGAATCATACTTGGAAATGGGATAGAATAACGAGCATCACATACTGTCATCACAGGAAACGAAGCGCACAAAATTGACTTTGCACTCGGCCTCTCGTACCAGTTCTCAGCCTGAAGAGCAGCAAGTACACCCACGATAGAGGGTGGTAAATCGGATGTGCCTGTGGACTCTACGTCGCAGCCCAATTCGTTCTGGTTGGGTTCAAGATACCCATTGGCATTTGCTTGCAGGGTTTCATCTGTGTCCATGGACCGAGCGTTTCTTGCAGTATAAATGGCTTGAATGATCTGACTTAGACATAGCATATCATAAGCAGTACCCACAGAGAACGCATTGGCTACAGGTTCAGTAGGATGAGTGGGATCGATCATGAACCGGCGAGACGGATTAGGATACACAGGATTTTCAACACGTTCAGCGTAACACATAATGGACTTGTATTTAGCTGCGAAATTTACCATGTCTTCATAATGATCTAAATCATCAATAAAATAATTATCATTAAACATAGATGGTAAGCGAATGGGTTCAGAGCGCAAGGCAGATATCAAGGGCTCTGCTGCCAACAAAGAAGCTGGCAAACTGCGACTTGTGTCGATGGAAGATGCTGTAGAATGAATAGAAGGCGTGCGATCTCTATTCGTGCTGATGGCAATGGATGGAGTGGCTGCAGTACCTGTGGTCGTAGTGGTGGTGGTAGGCGATGCTACATGAGACAAAAGCCCTGTGGTTGCACTATCAAGACTAGCATTCTTTGACAAAACGGTTTGGCGAGTTCTTACACTGCTGCTTCGATGCGTTCTGTTAGTGATGGTCGGCAAAAAAGAGGCGGTATCTTCTGTCTTTTTAGATAGAGATAGTTTGGTGTGTTCTTCATTCTCTTCTTCATGATTTTGATCGTTTTCAATTGCTTCCGTGGCTTTGAAATTGGCTAGATCAGCTTCTTTTCTTGTTTTACCCCAGTTGCAGCCTCGTTGAGGATGCTTTTCTTTAAAGAGTTGGATGATACCATGTTTCATGAAACTATTTTGACCAGCCAACAAAGGCAATGCTACATTTTTGGCTTCTACAGCACCTTTGCCTGTCAAATCTTTACCAAATGTCAAATCAATCCAGTGATGAAGATTGGCCGATACATAGTCGCTTTCCAGAGCCTCCGAGTGTTTTCGAATAAAGTCTTCAGGCGAAGAAGCCCATGAAGGGATTTGGATATCGGGCATATCCGGATGAATGGACTTAAAGATAGTTGGGTCCGTATAGAATTCAGGTATACATTCATCCGGTGTCCATTGATATAGACGTTGCATCGACGAAGGGTATTCGTTGGGCTCATATTTGGATCTGACGAATTGACACAAGACAGGGATAGGCGTCTTTCTGGCTTGATAGACATAATAGGTGATGTCGGATAGGATATCTGTGATATGATGAGGAACAGGTCCATCAAACGTAAAGTCAAGTTGCTCATCGCCCTTGTTGATACGGAACTTTGTTTGCGTAAAGTTACGCCAACCATCTTCCACAGCATCACCCGAGAAATCAGTGATCCAAGGCAAAATAGGGTAAAAGTTAGGGTCACCTTCTCTTCTGCCAGCTAGATGGTTAAGTGCCATCAAATAAGTAAAGTTGGAAATGTTACCCCTGACCCAACTAACCACTAAAGGCTCTTGAGGTATTTCTACAAGAATGTCAACACAGAGGTCTATTGTATGAACTTTACCCTTTGTCATTCTGGATACCTCCTTATCATGAAGCCACTTCTTCAAGTCTATAGGATGTTTTAGGCTTTTCATCACACGATTATCAACTTACTAAAGTCAGGAGAATGAGGCTCAAACTCAATACCAGCCAACTGAATCCATAAATTCTCATCCACTAAAACACTGGATGCCTTTAGACTACCATGCAAAATGCCACGATCATGTAAACTAGCAGTTATTCTCAGCAGTTGGTAGACCACAAAGTATTTCTTGAGATTTGAACTCAATACACCTGGATTGTAAGTAAGCAAGTCTTGCAATGTAGTGCCTCGATAAGAAGTTAGGAAATAAAATGCATCGTCTGACTCAATAATGGCAAACACATCAGGCAAATTTGAGTTTGCCAGGTCTATAACATCCTCTTTGCTTTCTTGTGTGTCTGTTTCCTGAAGTTGTACAACAATGTGTTCATCCTGGCTGCTTTCTGTCTTTTTGAACCATTTGCAATTGGGCCAAAGCATAGACTGGATCTTTTTGACTTTGGCTAAAGGGTCCCGATCTTGTACAGCAAGACAATAGTCGCCAAACTGATCTCGCAAAGATTCAATCTTTTGATCGGCGCCTTTGCCTTCGAGTAAAGACTGAATGTAATTGATCAATGGCCATCTATCTTCTTCTGTCTGCTGCGTTTGGTTTTTCGATGTTGATACTGACTCATAAAGTGGCAAACTATAGGTAGATGTCTATTAATCTGATTACTGTGCCGTATTGAGGGTACCTTGATGCCATGGGTTTTGATAAAACAGAAACATAGACATTGATCGTAGGCAATTGTTTCTGTAAGGAGCCCTCAGTCGCAATACGAGACGAACTTGGATTCTTAAGCATGATATTCTCGAGTGCTATGGAGGCCTGACTTAGTTTTTCAACCCATTCTGTGTCTACCTAGAAAAGACTGGGTTGAATAAATATTTTGCATAAAATAAAGAGTTGGATAGCTTACGACACAGCATGCACTGAAGCCTGTCTTTCGGTCCAAGGGGAAGAAGGGGAACGCGACATCTATCTTGAGATCTTGGTATATTTTCTGTTTGATTTCTTGCGTACTATAGCTATTTCCCATATTACACTTGCTCAGGTACAGACAAGATATATATATATATATATATATATAAAGAAAAAAAGAGAGAGAGAACTGTTACGAATCAGGCGTGACGATAAATGGAAGGGAGTGAGTTTGTGTAACAGTCAAGAAAGGAGATTCATAATGAACATACCAAATCAGGTTCATTGCATATATATATTTTTTTTTTGCGTGTATTCTACTTTGTTGTAAATGATTTCTTATTGCCTGATAATAGATACAATGATACCTTGTATGAAAATTATTTGTATTGTATAAGTGCTATTTTGAGTTGTGTTTGGAAGCAATGTTATTTATTTCAAGACAATTTTTCGCAGTAAACTAAGAAAATGGTGCTTAAGGAAGGACATTGATTTGATGTATATGACTACCAAAAAGAACAATAGCCATCTTAGTTCGCTCATTATCATACGTTGTAATTACTGGTTAACTTTTAATTCCATTTGATATGAGCAAAATCAATTATGCACACTATATACTCAATACACTTTTCATCTTCAGTTTATGGCTTTCTCGAATACCAAGCGTATTATAGGATCTTCGTTTATAAACTAATTCTACAATTCGTTTTTGAATAACTTTGACAAGCGTAATGGTTTCACCAGCGGATTGGCGGCCCGCTGCAGGTGCGGGTGTTTATCAGAAACAACCATCATCTTTACCGTCAGGCTCCCTTTTTTTTTAGTTTTCTATCTTTGAGCATACATAATAGAACATATTCATGCAAAAATATAGCACGTTTCGAAAAAGTCAAAAATCGTCAATTTATCCTTATGATCCCGGTAGAAGTTTATATTTATTTGAAATGTTTTGAAGATTGGACCCTATGGGGTAAATGTCTAACCATCAGTTCAAAAAAAAAAAAAAAAAAAAAAAAAAAAAAAGTACAAAAAAACCATAGTGATAAATATTAGAAAAAAAGGACAGGAAACATAGACGATCATGTATACAGGTAAGAAGAGATAAAAAAGAAAAAAAAAAGGAAAAGAGGGCATGCCACTATTTCTGGAAGTAAGCAAATTTTTGCTCGAATCTCATATTTTCTAGATCCTCCCTTCATTATCAAGAATTAAAAGTTAGATACCAGCAATTGCAGAAGAAGTGATTCTGGATATTTGTTCGTTTTTTGGATTTGTTTAACTCAAGTTGAAAAGCCTTGAATTTCTGAGAGGACTTTCTCAACTAAATATAACTATTATAAAATGAATACTGTCGATTTAGGCTGGGCTTTGTTGTATCTTAGTTGAGTTCATAGGTGGGCAATGATGATTTGGAAGAGAGAGAGAGGGGGGGGGGAAAGAAGAAGAACATTTTTCAAGACAACATGTTACTGATTTCATTAGATCATGCAAATGGTATTGTGCCTTTTAGGCTATATGTGTTTAACCTAATTGGGTTTGTGAACATATGGCTGTTTCTACTATATTTTATGTATGGTTTAATGGCCATCTTTTGTATGTTATGTATTATAGAGCTTCTTAACAATTTGACGCTTTTCATGAGCAGATATAGTCTTTTTTTTTATTTAGGCGAATCAAGTGCGGTTTAATAAGCTATTTTACTTGGACAGCCAATCTAATAGTATATTGCTTACTCATGCAATAGAGACACTAAGCAAATACATGCTTTAATAGTGAAAAAAGACAGTAATTCATACATGTCTTTGTCTTTTTCTTAGACAAACGAAGACGCTTCAAGGCCTATTTATACATGTATAAATGCCCCAAATACCTACAAGCAATGTTTACTAACATCCATGGTATTTTTGGGATTGATTTGAACCAAAAAAAGCGACCTGAAAAAAATGGCCAAAAACCTCTCAAAGGCAAAGGGTACTCCACATCCCAAGCATTAGCCATGACCACAGAGAACACCGGTATAGAAGATGGAACAAGCAGAGGTCTATGCATATACTTGTTGGTTGTCTTGATGATACTGCCTCAATAGCCCATATCAACAACCATGGATGCTGTATCAATAAACCCACATCCCAAGCATTAGCCATGACCACAGAGAACACCGGTATAGAAGATGGAACAAGCAGAGGTCTATGCATATACTTGTTGGTTGTCTTGATGATACTGCCTCAATAGCCCATATCAACAACCATGGATGCTGTATCAATAAACCCACATCCCAAGCATTAGCCATGACCACAGAGAACACCGGTATAGAAGATGGAGCTAAGCCGATATAAACAATTGGTTTCTATAAAGCAATAATTTGAACATCAAGTTGCATTGTTCAAAGATACCTTGTTGGTTTAAGTGACTTTATAGCTGTAGATATACACTAAGGTGATAACTAAAATATCATCATGTAGTTTAAGCCAGGAAATAAAGGGTGTGAATATTTTTTAAAGGTTAGTTTATTCTATTTCAACAGTCACATTCGAAATTGGTCTTACCTCCGTTTCTTCTGGAAGAATGCTTTTTATTTTCTTACCGTGTATACAATGTCACAAACCTTTTCTCTCAATCTAAAGGAAGACAAATCTACAATTAGAAAAATCATGTCTGTCTATTTGAAGAAGACCCCAGTCTCACAATGGAAACACGAAAAGGTGGCGCGTCTATTAATCGATAAAGGCTTAAGGGTTACCCTTATTGATGCCGATTTGAAAGAATTAGGCGATGTGTATTTAGAAGAGGCCAATAAAGTATATAAGACGCGTAACGTGAAATATTCTGACGACGAAAAGCAAAAAATGGAGACATTACCGAACAGTATGCACGATATCTGTACATCAATTCAAGTCAAAAAGTTATTCTACTCATCTCAAGTTACAGATGAACTTGATGAAAATTCAATCACCTGTAAAGTTCAAGAAAAAAACAACCAAAAAGAAGCCAACATGTCTAAAGCCCAAGAAAAAAACAACCAAAAAGAAGCCAACATGTCTAAATTTCAACAAATGAACCATATTGATAAGATGAAGTACTTATGCGAAAAGTTTGGGAACGAAGGGAACCTTGATTTTATGAAAGATAAGATTGCATCCCGTTTTCAGCCATATCTACCGCAACTCATGAGCCATTTTCAGATTCACCTACAACCATTTACAACAAGAAAAGAGCGAGAGATGCTGCTACTAATAGCCAAATGCAAATCAAAATGTGATATTGATAAGTTATTATCAGACTTTTACGCCGACAAGACCATTTTAACTCCAATGTGTCGCTACATCAGGCTAGCTTTAGCAACATCTGTGGAACTTTGGTCCTCCGGTCAACTCTTGCAAAATGATGATAACGAATCATGGTACAGAACTCATGTCTATTCAGCAATTTGGGACAACGCGTTTTTACACGACAAGAATTTTATGTCTAAAAGAACCGATTGTTATTCCAGCATAACTAAAGAATTCAGTAACGTCAAAAATCAGCGGGTCGATTTTATATTACGTAATATAAACGACAATTCTGACTATCTATCGACTGAGGAAAAACCAGATTTTGTTAAAGGAAAAATACTACAGAATCTAATGCTCAGGAAATGGACAAATCGACTTGGTAGTGTAGACATTATGAAGGAATTCGAAGCCATAACTTGTCAATGGGAAGGTCTGAAACTTATAATATTTGCCACAAGATATATTTCAGAGAAACATAGCATTACGTATAAAAAGGGCTCGTACATAATGCCTAAAGAAGAAACTCATACCGCCTCATTTGCCAGGTTATTAGCAGCAGTCTTATCTTTGAAACGACTGGTCTTGGTTAATTACACAAAACTCAACACTGTTTTGGAGACTAAACACAGCTACGAACTTCAAACCATGCAGTTTTCTCAAGAAGATGAATTTAATTTGCGATCAGATAGTACAGAAGAATATGAAGCTCAAGAAGATGAACGCGAGACTGCCACAATTGATGTACACTTGGAGTCTGATATTCTCTCTGCATTAGATGAAATTGAAACTGATCTTGAAGAGGATATTGTTACTTTTAAAGATTGGGAAGAATTCATGATGGAACGCGGAAGAAAAAGAAAGAACATGTCCTAAAGTTAATAAAATTCCTTTAAGAAGTATAGCAAAGTATTCAACAATAGCATGATGAATGATTTATGTATTGAGTTAACTGTTATAGTATGCTAAAAAAAAAAAGGTACATAATGGAAATATAAACACCACAGGACGGAAGAGAGAATTAGCTGTCGCTTTGTACTGGATATAGCAAGGGTATCAGCCAAAGGAGAAAAGTCAAACCAGAGATATCTTTTTCTTCGCTTGAGAAGGACTTGTCAGGAAGATCCATACTCTCAATTTCAAGAAGTAGTTGGCAAATGATTGGACACCAATCTGACCATCGTGCGTAACAGTCAGATCTTTGAGCTTATAGGCTTGGAGGGCATGATATTCTAGGGAACTGGTTCAAGACATAATTAATTGGATTAGGCTGTATATCAGCTGGTGACCGCAAGCGTTCAGCAGTGCGCAGGTAACCCAGTACATGTCTTTTACTGATAGGTGATGAACCACATGAGCAAGTAGAGGTGTACTTTGAAATCCACCCAAAGCGCCAAGAGAATCCTTTGACGGCCATAGATCGACATAGGCAGCAGCAAGATAGGATCAATCCAACCAACAAAAGGCCTGCAGGCAGAGATGAGGACAGGGGCATTTGTTTGTGCGCTACAGCTCAAAAACAGAAAACACGTTTTTGTAGGATAGCTCTATATTTTACTGCGTTTCTTACATCATTTAATGCGCCGTGTCCATATATACTAGCTTTGTTAATAGACTTTTCTGATAGCTCTTTTTTTTTTTTTTTGGTCTTTTTTGGTCCATTATTTCCCTTCAATTTTAAATTTCTTCGCTTTTGTTATTATTCTGCCTATGCCAATCTCCAAGCTTTGAAGTATGTCAACATTTTTGTGCTCCATTCTGCCATGTTCTTGCTTGATACAAATAAATCAAAAATATGCTTAGCAGTTGAAAAGGGTCTGGTGTTACCCAATACCAGCCCAAATGATCCAATAGTGAAGGAAGAATGAGCAGAAAGAAAGAGTTTCGATCCGCAAAATAATAATTTCAACCCGCAACCTCAGTTTCTTATTCAAGAATTGATTACACAACTATTTTTCTTTCTTTTTTATACAAAAAAAAATGAAGTTATATTCCATCTTAATCTTGCGTAAAGAAGCTGACAAGGCAAAGATATTGACTTCTCAGTTCGACTTGTCTAGCTTTGGTTTCTTTCAACGTGGCAGGTAAATACTATATCACCTAATAATAATAATAAAAAAAAGAGACCTTAATAAAAAAGAATAGTGTTCAAGAGTTTATGAACTTTTCAGCAACTACTATTGCAGAACGTACACCAGAAGGTCGTCGCCAAAGTGTTGAAAGTGAAAGTAAGTGACTTTATGAACTTGTGGTTACTAAAACAAACAAAGATAATGTTGCCCATGTTTATACTCACCCACAAGGTGTAAGTGGCATGATTATTAGCGATAAAGACTATCCTTCTAGAGTTGCTTTTTCTGTATTAAACAAGATTATGGACGAATTTTTGGTCAAGTTTCCAACTGATCAATGGAAATCAGCAGAAACTTTAGATTATCCTGAATTGGCTGAATACCTTAGAAAGTATCAAGATCCTCAACAAGCTGATACTATCATGAAGGTTCAGAAAGAATTAGATGAAACAACTGCTATTCTGGTAAGTACATTGTTTCTTTATGAGATATCTAACATGCAATTCTATAGCACAAAACGATTGATTCTGTTCTTCAACGTGGTGAAAAGGCAAGTAAACTAAAGAAGTAGAAATAAACTAACCATGATATTTTAGCTTGATTCTCTTGTAGATAGATCAGAAGCCTTATCCAATCAATCCAAGATGTTTTACAAGACAGCCAAAAAGACAAATAGTTGCTGTGTTGTGATGTAAATATTAATATATAAATATATATAAATGTGTCTGTGTGTGTGTGTGTGTGTGTGAATGTATGGAAATAATTGAATGGAAGCATACCTTTTTTATCCAACATAATAATAATAAAACTCCCTCCTTCTTTCTCTCTCTCTCTTTTTTTTTTATATATATTTATTTCTTCTTTTTTTTTTTTCTTTATTATCATGACTACTATAATACGTACTTATAATGAACCTATGTTAAGCATTCATACTTCTGTAGCCAGTGGACAATTATATCTTGTTCAAAGATTGATAGCGGACGGTTGTGACCCTAATTTACCACATACAACAACAGGCCTTAGGCCCATTCATTTTGCTGCTTCAAGAGGCCACATCGACCTTGTTCAGTATCTTGTGGAATCAACTCACTCCTGTCAAATAGACGCTGTAGACAAAGAAGAAGAGGTATTACAGACTATAAATAACTCATGATTAACCCTTATTCTAGACTGCGCTTTTAAAAGCAGCTTATGCAGGCCATTTCTCAGTAGTCAAATACCTTATTGAACATGGTGCTGATTATCTTCACCAAGACCGCGATGGTTGGACTGCATTACACAATGCTTGTTCCTGTGGTAATTTCGAAATGATTAAATTCCTGTGCAGTCAACCTCATATCGATGTCAATATCACTAGTAAACAAGGACATACGCCCTTAATGAACGCAGCATCCAAGGGCTATGTGGACATTGTACTCTGGCTATTGAAACACAATGCAAATTCATTAGTTAAAAATAATTTTGGAGAGACAGCATATGATGTGGCAGCAGCAGCCAATGAAGCCTATCTTTGCCATTTATTAGATCCACACCACCTTATTGATTTCCACATCACGATACCAGTCATTCTCATTGAACAAGTTACATACCAGCAACACACGTCTTATCTCTCGCTTACCTTGCCTACAGAGACAAACACTATTGATTATTATACACACAAAGAAGAACACGTACAGAATAAATCTAAAATGAAATTACCCAATACATCATGGTTTTGGCTGACAGATTGGACAGTGGATCATACATTTCCTCGGTTAGATGAACTTGGGTGGTCTTATTATGATCAAAAGCACGATACTTGGTCAGAACAAAAACCCAGTCATTATCGAAAACACCACATCAAGCGACGTAGATGGGTTCGTATCATGAAAAAAGCAGCCATGTTGACAGAAAGGATAGTACAAAATGAGCAGGTGGATCCAGAGATAAGCAATCAAAGACATTCAAGTAACAGCACAAGATCATTAAACACAACCACCTTAACAAAAGCCATCTTTGTGGGTTGTTCTACATTACCTCAACCTCTGTTACAAGAACAAATGTCTACCAATGACACGATAACAGCCTGGGAAAGAAACGACCAAGTTATGAATTGCAGAAGGTGTCATCGCTTCTTTAATCTGTTAGTGAGAAGACATCACTGCAGGAAATGCGGTCAAATCATTTGTGATCGATGCTCTACAAACCGTATTATGCTGTCTAGGGAAGAGATTATTCAGCCGCCTGATCATCAATTAGAAGCATATCAACCACAGCGTATTTGTGATCATTGTGTAGAGCAAATAGTGATTGCAAACAGCAAAAAGAAGAAGAGAAACAGTATGATGACTGAATGTCCTGTATGTGTAGCACCTTTGTTTGACTTCAATTCAGTACAAGAACAAGAGCAGCATATACAGTCATGTCTATCAAAAGGACAGGCATCATCTTCAGTACGTTATGTGGTGTATAAACTCAATTCAGATTCAACATTGATTGGGCAAGAGTGTGTTATTTGCTTTGAAGAGTTTAAGTTAGGTAAATAGCATATAAAGTTATCAAATGTACTTAATGGATTATAGACGATACCATTACAAGACTAAATTGTATGTGCTCATACCATCGACACTGCATTGATGCCTGGTTTTCGAAAGGAAAAGAATGTCCAATTCACTCACAATAAAAAAAAGGAGAAAGTTTCTTTAGTAATAAAAGAACGCTTTTCGTTGGCATGATGTTCTTCTTCTTTTTGTGGACATTTGTCTAATAGAATTTCAAGGATCATAGGAAGTTTTTAGTCTTTCAATGTCGTGCTTTTCATTGATCTTGGTCACAATAACACCCAGTATTTTGACTACTTTATTAGTTGCATATACTTCTAGTTTTTTTTTTATTATCTCCTACTTTGACAGATAAACCACCTGCCATGGTTCCCCCAATGTGCCCATTTGAAAGCAACAACAGGAGAATTGCAATAGATCTCAATGACCTCCCTCCCCTCAAGAAAATATACGGAGAGTACATTGGAATAGCTTATAGGATTCACTCAAGTCCATCTCGCTAGCCTTGTACAGTTTAGTATCACCAATAAGCGCATGATAATACCAAACTAAATAGTACATGTTAGAAAGAAAGCATCTTTCTAATTGTCTACTAGTCTGTGTAACTAGAGGCAACGGATATATCGTCGCATATCTAAACGACAGTTGCTGTTAAGAAACATGCAATCAAATCAAAGACTATATTTATGTATGCGTGCAATCTATTTCAGGAAATGGTTTATTACAATTAAAGAATAGCGGTCAATGACCATTAGTAGTATGATGAAGTTGAGAAGGATGTGGTGAGTTTGCTTGAGATGAACTAGAGTTTTTCTGTAGATAATGCTCCATGTAATGTTCTAGCATTTCAGCAGCCAATTCTAAAAAAAAGAAAGAATGAGTAAACAAGGATAGACTGTGTTCTCATTTACCGTATATTTGTCCAACATCAATATCGTCAAATGTCTCTGTCCAGTTCTCGCTTAATTTGTCTGAAGAAGATAGATTTGTTGCAAGTAATAGAGCTGCTGCTGCTACAAGCTTTGGTTTATACAAGACACATAGAGGAGCACCAAGACTAAATATATTTAATGTAAAATATGCTAACCTATATTTTTACCTTTGATATAATAGTGTCCAAGCTTTCCTTACTGAAGAGGGCTGCACTTTTAACTGTGATTCTAGTTCTAATAGCTGTAATTGCGGATGTTCTACTGATAAATCAAAGCACAATGTCTCTAAAACAATAATCTCATGATATAACATCAATTCTTTCCAACGTATGAAATCCTTTAAGCAAAGAGATGAGCAACATCCTCTTAACAAAAGAAATATCCTATACCTTTGAGTCTTCTTCTAGCCTTAGCTTGTCGTTCTTTTGACTCTTTTGAGCGCAGACAATCACAATATCCTTTAATCGTCGTGTACATTCCTCCACCTTGGTAGCAACAAACAAACATGTTGCGGCAATTTCCTATTTGCGCTGAACTAAGTAAAGAGCTACAATAGCTCATTGACAAGCCTTACATATACGTGGAACCTGTTCATTGATTGTCTCATAAAGAATCGATGAAAGTATGTACTGGCAGTGACGACGACTAATTGTGGTCTAAAGATACAGATCAGGTCAATATATGTGTGCAGAATGCTTACAATGCAAGTTTAGCACCGACGGATAGCAGGTAATGACAACCTTTCAGTCTATCGATCTGCTCTTGTTCAAAAGTTCTTCCATCCAAGATCGTAGGTGTATCGTGAAGGTCGCCTTTAGTAAAATGCCACTGTTTTGTATAAATTTCGTTAGCAATAAAGCACAACATACACAAAAGAGTATGAGCAATAATATCGTAAATACCTGTGTTGTCATTACTGCCAGTTTTTTTTCTACCAGTCGTCTTCGTTCACAGTTTAAAGTAAATTATTTCTCTAATAAAAATGCACCAAAAATTTAATAGTGCGGATTTAATACGTCATCATTCTATGCACAGGAGAAAAAGGCTTTTTTCAAATAGTAGCAATATGGATGCTCATGCGACATTTATGATGGCAAACAGAAGGAAGACAAAAGGAGTGAATGTTCTATCATAGAAGCACTTGGAAACGAAACATATTCTGGCTAAAACCACTTGCGTTAAGCGAGACATGTTTGAACTCGGAAACAAAATCTATTATTTCTGTTGCCCGACTTAGTAATATGGCCATGCTTCCAACATTATAGCAATCTTCTATTGTTATTCGCATAAATGATCATATGCTTCTAAGCAAAGTATGTTCCTGACACTGATCTGAGTCATGTTGGCAACAATCTGATCATTGTATAGTCATGACCAGACTACATGACTTTTAAGGTAACCAGCACACTAACAGTTTGCACAACTTGGTTCTGCCAAGATCGCGTTTACAGAGGATTTTCCTGTTTACTTCAAAACTCTTTTCGAGCATTTAAAAATCTAAATTGATTACTTTAATAAAGTGGTTCTAAAGATCATCTGTCTATCTTGGCAGGAGACCTGAACAAGCTTATGAAGACTTCATTTTTTTTCCCTTCTCCCTTTCTTGAAGTCATTTTGTTTAAGAATGTACAGATATTCTTACTTGAAAACACTTATTCTGTACTCTTTTCTTAGTCTAGTAAAAAGTACCTGCTCCTTCAGGACTATTGAAGAAGCGAGGTATTTTGCTTATAATGAGTATGTATTGCTAACGATACTCTTCAAAAGTGTCAAATGTGAGTTTCTATTAAGATTGAGCTTGGCTACATTGTGTTTAAAATAAGTTCTTATTCAATCCACGCGTATTCCCTCTCCTGCTTTTTTTCGGAATTGAATCTTAATCTTGTTTATACTTTTTAGTGATATGAAGCACTTAATAGTTATGATAGCTATCTGTCACACAAGTAAGGGAAATGAATGACTTACTGTGTAACATATACTGAATAGCATGTGAGCTTCAATTTATCATGATCTGGGCTTGTATACTTTCTTGTAAAGAGCAGCTGTCGAGATGGATTGTAACTATTTTTCCTTTGTGACGTAAAACGCTAAAATACGATTTGCACAACCACGAATTTAAAACTCAAAATTATCTAGTAGATAGGATCCATTGTCTTTTCGCTTCTTTTTTTCTTTTTCTTTTTTTTAATTAAAAACAAGTATGCCAGAACCAGAAATAAAAGACTTTGCTGCTCAACAAGCTGTCGAAGTCTACACAAAAGGAACAAAAGCTTGGTTTCCTGATAAAGAAGAAGGCTGGGTTTCTGCTTCTTGTAAATCTAATGATATTGTAGACGACAAAGTGACTCTTACTTTTGAGGACGATACAGACGGAAAAGTAAGCTTGATCCAAGCTATCTCTTGACACTAACCACTCGTTAGGAACATGTATTTGAGTCCACTTTCTCTCTTATTAGTAAAACCAACGGTTCTACTTTACCTCCACTAAGAAATCCACCGAAAATGGAATACACAGATGACTTGACAAATCTGAGTTATTTAAATGAACCTGCAGGTAATTTGTTTTCTCCCTGACCCATACGTGCGTATATTGAACTTTCGTTTAGTCTTGAATACGATTAGAACAAGATACATGCAGCGTTTAATCTATACATATTCTGGTATCGTTTTGATTGCTGTGAATCCGTTTGCTCGTGTATCGCTTTATGAGCCAGATATTGTGCAACAATACTCGGGAAAAAGACGCGGAGAACTAGAGCCTCATCTGTTTGCCATTGCGGAAGATGCCTATCGTTGCATGAAGAGAGAAGAAAAAAACCAAACGATTGTCGTGTCGGGTGAAAGTGGTGCTGGTAAGACTGTCAGTGCTAAATTTATCATGCGATACTTTGCTACTGCAGATGATCAGGAAAGTTCCAGTAAAAAGAAAAAAACAGACGGATCTATGACCGAGGTTGAGGAACAAATTTTAGGTAAGAACAAGATGGCAGTTTAGCAATTTGATGGTAACACAGCATGATATAGCTACAAATCCTATCATGGAAGCCTTTGGTAATGCAAAAACGACTCGTAACGACAACTCTTCAAGATTTGGTAAATATATTGAGATTCAGTTTGATATGGAAGCAAACATTATTGGTGCCAAGATCAGAACCTATCTTTTGGAAAGATCAAGATTAATTTTCCAGCCCGAGACAGAAAGAAATTACCATATATTTTATCAGGTACATACTCCCAAAAAGTATATGTATTTATCTAAGCCCTATTGATTAGCTTTGTGCTGGAGCTCCTTCAAAAGAGAAAAAAGATTTTCAGCTGGGTACATATTCTGATTTTCATTACCTCAATCAAAGTGGCACAGGAGAAATTGCTGGTGTAAACGATATAGAAGAATTTGAAGTGACACAAAAGGCTTTATCCACAGTTGGTCTATCAGTGGATTTGCAATGGAAAATATTTCGTATACTAGCTGCCTTGCTTCACATTGGTAATATCAAAGTAACAGGGCGCAATGATGCTTTAGTATCCGATACAGATGAGGCACTTGCTATTGCAACCAAGTTGCTAGGCATCAATGCCAGCGATTTCAGGAAATGGATTGTGCGAAAACAGATCATTACTCGATCAGAGAAGATTGTCACTAATCTAAGTCCTGCTCAGGCACATGTAGTCAAAGATTCAGTAGCAAAATATATTTATTCCAACTTGTTTGATTGGCTTGTAGGCATTATTAATGACAGTCTATCTTGTCCAAATGACGACCAAATCAGAAACTTTATTGGTGTCTTGGATATTTACGGTTTTGAACATTTCAAGAAAAACTCGTTTGAACAATTCTGTATTAACTATGCCAACGAAAAACTTCAACAACAGTTTAATCAACATGTATTCAAACTAGAGCAAGAAGAATATATGCGCGAACAAATTAACTGGACATTTATTGAATTCAGTGACAATCAAAAGTGCATTGAAATGATTGAAGGAAGAATGGGTATTTTATCACTTTTAGATGAGGTAAAAAAAAAAAAGAAAAAAAAAAGACAATATAAGAAACTCATTGCTTCATAGGAATCTCGTTTACCTGCTGGTACAGATCAAGGCTTTTGTCAAAAACTATATGACAACTTTAGTACTCCAGATTACAAAAACTATTTTAAAAAGCCTCGTTTCTCTAATGCCGCATTTACAGTTGCACATTATGCTCATGATGTTCAATATGAAGCTGAAAACTTTTTAGAAAAGAACAAAGACTCTTTGCCAGATGAACATCTTCAGTTACTTCAAAACTCTGAATTCACGTTCTTGCCAGATATTCTTGCCAAGTCTACAGAAGCTGCTAATGCTGTTGCAGCAGTTGTAAGTACTTGTGTATCTTGTTTAGCATTTTAACTTTTTTTTTTTTACTGCTAATTAGGACAACAAAAGAAAGAGTATGATTGCTAGAAAGCCTACACTTGGCTCTATCTTTAAAAACTCTTTGATTAGCTTAATGGACACTATTGGAGAAACAAACGTGCATTATATTCGTTGTATTAAGCCTAATGAAGCCAAGGTGGCCTGGGAATTTGAAGCGCCTATGGTACTTTCACAACTTCGTGCATGTGGCGTGCTAGAAACCATTCGTATCAGTTGTTTAGGTTATCCCTCTCGTTGGACATTTGAAGAGTTTGCTGATCGTTATTATGCCTTGGTATCTTCCAAACACTGGGATCCAAAAGTCAACCCAAACGTCAGGGACCTATGTCAAGTTATTCTGGATAGTTGCATTAATGACACAGACAAATATCAGATAGGTCAGACTAAAATCTTTTTCCGTGCTGGTCAGCTTGCCTACCTTGAAAAGCTACGATCTGATAGATTCAATGATTGCGCTACTGTACTTCAAAAGAACATTCGAAGATTTGTATATCGTCATCGATATATGCGTATGCGCGAGTTGGCTATTCGACTTCAGGCTGTGGCTCGCAAGCAAGTTGCACAAAAAGCATTGCGCAAACTCCAAGAAGAAAAAGCAGCCATTGTTATTCAAAAGGAATTTCGTAGATTTGCAGCTCGCAGAGAATTTTTGGCAAAGAAAGAATTTGCTGTCAAGATCCAAAAAGGTTTGTGAATACTGTTTTTTCTATAAGTCACATTGCTTATATTGCACTGTTTAGTTGTTCGTGCTCGCAATGCTCGCCATAAGCATAAAGAGCTCTTGGAAAACCATGCAGCTGTGCAGATTCAGCGTTGTGTTAGAGGAATGTAAGTACTTGCTTAATTGTTATGGATCTTTATTAACTTAAAAAAAAGGTTGGCTCGTAAATGGTACAAGACCCAAATCCAACATATTGTTTATTTGCAATCTTGCGTCCGACGTCATGCTGCTCGTAAGGAGCTTCTTACATTAAAGGCAGAAGCTAGATCTGCCAGTCACTTCAAAGAAGTTTCCTATAAATTAGAAAACAAGGTCGTTGAACTTACACAAACCATCACCATTCTTAAGACAGAAAAAAGTGAGTTAGCAAGTAAGGCCGCTCACTTTGAATCACAAATGTCATTATGGACTGAAAAACACAACAAACTTGAACAAGGCGCCAAGTCAATAGAAGCCGAGTTGCGTGAAAATAGGGTTCCTAGAGCAGAATTTGAAGCCATCCAACAAGAAAACCAGACTCTCAAAACTGAGCGCACAGAAGCTCTAGAAAAAGTAACAAACTTGACAACTCAAGTTGAACAGTTACAGCAAGAATTGAAGAGTCAGAAAGAAACTATTGTAATCTTGGAATCCAGAAATATTGAGGCTGCTCCTGTAAATAACGAAGAGATGACTGACTTAAAGGCCCAAATTGTGGCATTGAAAGCACAGTTGGCAAAGGCTATGCATACACGTCAAGGCACACTATCTCCTGGTAGCCAAAACAAGAGCCGCTCTATATCACCTGCCAATATTAGAAAGCCTATTTCTCGCCCTGTGGAAGAAATTGAGGAAGCTAACTATGTTAAGGCATTACCACAAACAAATAAGCTCACAAACCGCAAAATTCGTCGCAACAGCTCTGCTGAAGTTACTAGCAGTCTTCCCAAGTCATCAATTGATCAGCTACGAAGAGCAGAGACATATGGTAAGAGCAAGAACCCTCGCCCTACATCTGTTGGCATTTTGAACACACTTGCCGGTGGTAAAAGTAATCGCCTAGATATTATTTCTGACAACCCCGAAGAAGAAGTATGTATCAGGCTCTTTTAACAAGCCAATTGATTTATTGGATAGATTAACGCTATTTTGAGACAAGCAGATCCTCTTCAGGAAGAAGTGTTTGAAGGACTTATCAAGTCACTTAAGCTTCCTCTTCCTAGCGAGAAGAATCCTCCTTCTCAAAAAGAAGTCGTGTTCCCTGCTCATATCATTAACATGTGCATTAACGATATGTGGAGAATCGGATACAATCGCGAATCAGAAAGCATGTTGTTTGGGGTTATGGATACAATTCAAAAACAATGTTTGGTAAGTTAATTCAGACATAAATACAGCCGTACTAATAAGATCTAATTAGAGTTTTACCGGAGAAGATGCTATCATTCCTTGTGCTTTTTGGCTTACTAATGTGCACGAATTATTGTCGCTGATTGTTCAATCGGAACAACGTCTTGAATATGAAATGCAAGAACGAGGACACTCTATTGGATGGCGCGAGTTTGAAAAGCTAATGCAAACCATCAAGTTTGAAATGCAATGCTTAGAGGACAACATTTTCCATGCATGGATGAAAGAGATCAAGCGCAAATATAGTAAGATGGTCATTCCAGCTGTCATTGAAAGTCAATCTTTGCCTGGATTTATTACAAACGATTCTGGTAGATTCCTTAACAAGCTTCTTTTGGGATCAACAGGACCTGCCTTTAGTATGGATGACTTGTTAAGCTTCCTTAACAAAATCTATCGCACCATGACTTGCTACTTTATGGAACCTTCTGTTATGAATCAAGTATTGATTGAGGTGCTGAAAATGACAGGTGTTACAGCATTTAATGACTTACTCATGAGAAAGAACTTCTCTTCTTGGAAGCGAGGTAATTTCGTAAAATAAGCATGGCAATAACCATCTGACAAATCCTTTCTTCTTTAGCTATGCAAATTCAATACAATACTACACGTATTGAGGAATGGTGTAAGGGTCACAACATTCCTGAGGGAACTCTTCAACTCGAACATTTGATGCAAGCAACGAAATTACTTCAATTTAAAAAAGCTACTTTGGAAGATATTGAGAACATTTACGACGTCTGCTGGATCTTATCTCCCACTCAAATCCAAAAGTTGATTTCTCAATACTATGTAGCTGATTATGAAAATCCTATCCAGCCTGAGATTCTTCGTGCTGTTGCTTCCCGTGTAGTCAATGGCGATAAAGATGATGTTTTACTCTTGGATTCTATCCCCATGGATGACACTACGACTATTTATGAAGTTCCCAGTCCTCGTGAAACAAAATCATACCTTTATCTACCTGCGTGGTTGAACTTGAAGCGCATCCGTCGCTTGATCTTGTTGGAAAATGCATTGGCTAGTCGAGAAGCAGATGCTAAACAAGAGGATCTATCAATCACTTCTGAACCAAAAGCCATTTTAACGACCTAATCTACTTAATTTTTGTGAATACTATATATGTACATCTACACATACTTTAGCTCTTAATTTTGTTACATATCCATCTTAATTAGAATCATATATATATATATTACACTGAATCATACAAATAAACTTATAATTACGTTGTGCTACATCCTGAGAAGCTTTAGACATGCATTATTGTTTAGACAATTGATACTAGTACAGAAATGTTTTGATACACGTTATTTTGGTCAGTCAACTTGGTTGTGGATCAAAACTTTAAGGCCTTTCTACCATGATTGCCGTATAGGTCACACTAACTTCAGGCGTGATTTCTTTTTCGAAATACTGATTCTGCTATTCTTCTGCCACTTTTTTGTTGATCTAGAGGTCTGCAACAGAACTTTCTAAATAGGTTGGCTTCTGTGTTTCAGTCTGCATTTGCCTTGATATCAAGTACAGACGCTTCTTTAAGAATAGCCTCTGTACAAGAAGTAACTCTGATCAAATGGGCAGTAAAAGTACCCGTGTTAATATCGGCCTCCTTGAGTGTCGTCTTTACCCAATTTGTAACTGTCTTGGATGATCATGAACTAATCTCCTTGTCCACTATTAGTTAGGTACACTAAGAAAAGTGTATGGCCTTTAGGCAAATCTTGCAAACCTATTATCTTTTTATTAAACTTTCATGAGGTTATCGCAGAGAAATCTTGGTTCCAGGAAATATAACTTAGTCTTGATTGTTTTGAAACTATCTCCTTTGGCTGTCTTGCTATAATGGTTATTCCTACTACCTTTTTATCTTTATTTTTATTAAATTCAATAATTTAATAATGTATACATTCAACATTTGAATGAAATCTTCATGCTATTGCTAGAGCGATCGACATAGTTGTCTTTATCTGTAATTTCACTTTATTAAAAGGCTTTGTATCTCCCTATGGCCTAATCAACTACAGTATCAGCTGAATCGAATATTCCTTTTGGCTTTTCTCTTCTTGCTTGGAAAAAAATTAGTAATACACCTAATACGCTTAATACGCTTGTTGTATACTGACATGAATAATAATTGCTCTACATCTTAATAGCTTGTATTTGAGTTAGGTTAGTCCTGACTAATCCTATGTATCTCAGATAAGAGAAAAAGTATATAAACACGTCGTTTTTTAAGAGAAATAGAGTCCATAGTTTACTCAGTCTCGTCCTTTTTACGTTACCTGTATAAATACAACAAGGACAGCTGATGCTTGAACTTATAGTAATTCTTTTGCGTTCAATAGCACTAATACCACGAGTGTTCTTGTATTGATCACTTTTAACAAACTTGGGTTAATATTTCTGGTTATCTGATTTCTTCACAACCACAGTAAAATTGTTTCTGGTTGCATACTCTGCAATAATCGACTTGATTACTGATTTGTCAGAATTTGTCAGAATTTGCATGAATGTAAGGCAATGCCTCAGGTACTTTATGCAATGAATCATGTTTATTCATTTTGATATATCTGGAAAGATGAAACAGACTTTTTTATATTATGCATCGCATTACCCTTCATATTAAGGCCTCTATAGATTGGTCCAATTGCTTACGTCAAAGGTGTTCCTTTAAATACTTGAAGATACAAGCAGCAAAAATCTTTTCTCAATACCGTCCTGCCGGAAGCAGAAAATGAGATCGCTAATCTTCAAAATGAAATGTATGTGATAGCCTTCCTAAGGGCAGGTAAAATCTGGATGGAGAACAGTGAGCGCAATATAAGATACCTCAGACACATAGTCAGAGATCGATCAACTGAGCGTCAGTTCAACATGATCGCTCATCCAGTTACAAATATGGAGTATACATCTACGAAAGACAAATTGGAAGCAGTTCAAGCCTTTTACCAGGAACTTGTACTCGGCAGAGTCAATACAGCGTCGACCACTGAACTCTCTCATATCGAATATTTCCACAAAGATAAGCAACTCAGCCTCAAACGATATTTGTTCTACTATCCCTCTTGAAGGTGTAAAACGTTGCTCTAAATAGAGCAGTCCTGGTAGGGACGGATTACCCTATGCTATCCTGCGGCTCATTGTTGAACATCCTGACTGTCATAACTTGGTTACCAAAGTGTATAATGATACCATTGCTAAAACTGTTTTTTCCAAAGTCTTGACTACAGACATAAATTGTGCCACTACCCAAGAAAGGGGTTCTAACAAATCTGGCTAACTGGCGCCCAATTTCCCTAACTAATACTGATTGCAGAGTGTTTACAAGGATACTCAGCACTAGATTCATTTAGGCCTCGAATAGCATTATAAATCAATTCTAGGCTGGTTTTATGCTTGGTAAATTTATCGGTGATCATGGTCTCGCACTGAAGGTAATAATGGAAGATACTAATAACTGCAACCATAGAGGTATAGGTGTGACCATTGATAGTGCCAAGGCATACGACTATGTCAATGGAGAATACATCTGTGTGGTTCTGGAAAAGTTTAGCTTTCCTCGTGAGTTTATTATGACGATCCGGAATTTATTCTTCAAGAACAATATCGTGATAAACATGAACAAAGTTCTTGTAGATGTTGCAATTTCCTTGTCTTAGAAAGATAATACACTATTAAAGTTTGGAGAATATTTTGAAGATATTTTTTTGTTTGTGAAGATTTTACAATTAAAAAAAAAAAAACACTAGAACATACTACAACGAGAACAAAAGGGTTATTGATAATACAATCAACATTGGTTTCAAGGTCAAAGATCGATTAAGTGAGGGAAAAAAAAACTGTTGTCAATATTCTTTATAGTCATCCGAATGATAGTCAGCCTTTTTGGATTTATGGCTAAGCTCTGAGCCAGACCAGATCAACATTAGATTAGTAAACAACATCATTATCAATTCTACTATTTTTTTTTCTGGTACTTTTGGTAGTCTAATCACAAAGTGATGTCTTGCTATCATACAAATTTAACCTCAAAATATTACAAGCGAGATCTAATTAATAAAAGCAATTGTAAGAGAGACATAATAAATAATAGCTTTCAAAAAAAAAAAAAAAAAATATCAACACATCTGTTGTGATCATATATGAATTCATATGCATAGATCAATAAATGATGATCATGGCAAAAGACCAGATCACATCTATGGCAATTGTAATGGATTTATAGTCACTGACATTCACTCATTCTACTAGAAGTACTACATCATCCTCATAGCCAGAGATTATGAACCTAGTGACTCTGTTATTATTAATGGCCCTCATAAAGTGACAGTTAGAGCTGACAAATACATTAGCGTTGGCATTTGACAAATATGTAATGGTTTATTCAAGTTCAGGTCAAATCATGTACTATTGGCTGAGCTGACAACTTCCTCTAAAGGCATTTCTCTTAATTTCTCATGATCTGACAAATCAATCTATAGTCAAGAAGCTAACACCAAAACAATATTTTGACCGAGAAGAAAAAGTACAAATACCTCGACATTTTATAGCAATTGAAGGATAACATTTCTTTGAGAAATAAAAGCCTAGACAAGTTCTAAAGGACTTTAATAAACACCAATTTTTCATAAATACATGCACTTTATGTCGACAAAAATCATAAAAAAGTGCGCGATCGGGGAATCGAACCCCGGCCCTTCGCGTGGCAGGCGAAGATTATACCACTTAACCAACCGCGCGAGGTTAAGAACCGAGTAAGGTCGCGCGTGAAAAACAGCCCCTTTTTATAAGAAAATTGGAGTTTAAAACCAACACACTACTTCACGTGCAACATATCTCTACAGCTCTCGATTTGATCCGAATTACTACTTTTGGAACACTTCTTTATCTTTTCTCTGATCAATCTCTGCCTTTTTGGACTCATCTCCATTTAGAAAACTAAATTTAGATAAAGTTTAACTTAATTAATTACACAGCACTACGCAAAAAAAAAAAGCACAAAAAAATACACCAAATCACAAAAACAGAAAAACAAAACAAAAAAAGTTATTTACTCACACAACAATGTCAGATACTCGCCCTGCGTCTATTCCTGACCTCTCAGCTCATGCTCAACAGATCATGCAGCAATTCTTCAAATACCATCACTTGGTAAACTGTGCCTCTTGTGCTGAACTTGGCACACTTGGCTACATTGCTAATAACGTATCGACACCTGCACTCCCTGTGTTTCAATGCGCAAAGTGCAAAAATCATACCTCTTTTTCAGCTGTTGAAAAGGAGATTCAACAAGCCATTGATGCCTCTACACGTGGTGCCACAGCATCAATCAGCAAAATCAACACCGCCTCTCACCAGGCCAAAAAGCGAAGCAGAGTCGCAAGTGATGCCAGCAATGGCTCACAAAAAGGTACACCTATTGCCACTCCAGTAAAGAGTGGTCAACTCATCAACAGAAACAGCAACAACAACAACAACAACAACAGCAACAACACCATTCACGGTGCAATTAACGACAAGGAAATTGCACTTTTAAAAGATATGCTCTTGTCTCTTCAGGACAAATTGTCTGAATTTGAAAGAGAAAACAAGATAATCAAGAACCAATTGCAGCTTTATGCAACAAAGAATGCTGAACTTGAACGTCAATTGTTGAGACAACAAAAACAACAGACAATCATCGAATTGCAACAACAACAACACCAACACCAACAAAGCCAACAACAACAACAACAAATTGACCAAGACGATCATGTCATGGTTGATGATGATGTCGAATTTCCTGCTCTCTCTGGTGCTACTCAGTCCAAGTACGCTCATCCATTCGATGTCAAGAAGCGTCTTGCTGAGCGCTCGGTAACACCCTTAAACTACAAAAAAATACTCATAAAAAAACAAAAAAACACACAAAAACCTACTAACAAAAAAATTATCTCTACTGCTATCAGAGCTTTCACACCACCCACGACTGAACAACAAGGCTTTAGCTATGTCTACTATCCTTCAAAAGCCAGAATTAGTCGCAAAACTCAGCGCAACAACCTCAAAGCTTTGGGTGTAACCAACGGACGTGTATTGGATATCCACTATCCTGCACGTAACGTAGTTGCACTCTTAGTGCACAACGATTACCGTCAACAACTGATTGACACTCTCAAAAAATCAAAAGTCGAAGCACTGGAATCATATTCGCCATTGGATCCCAACAATTTAGTTGATCCAATCTATAACAACAAATCCATTGCCGAAAAAACAAAAATTGCTGCTGAAAAGCACAACCAACGTCTTGTCCGTGCTCTGCCCTTCATTCGAGAGCATATCTCTAAAGCTGTGGCTTCGTTCTTTTTGAAAGAGCAATTAATTTCTGATGCTCAGCATCAATCCTTCTTGGATTCTTTTAAAACCACAAAACCACAAAAAAATACTAACCCTTCTTCTTCCTCCTCCAAGCAGGTCAGCAACAGTAGTGACTCACAGCCTCTCAACAACAGCTCCATCACTACTACTACCACTCCTTCACCAACAACCACAACAACCAACATGGATGAAACGTTATAATGAGGAAACTCAGTATAGCGTGCATTAATGCCAATGGTAAACTCCGCGAGGAAGCCATTGATTCAGTCCTTTATTATTGTAAACACATCGATCTTTTATTTATCACAGAGACCTGGCTCCCTCCAGGAAAAACTATACCCACAACATGGCATCAATACCATTTATACGGCAAAGCAGTTTCTAACTCTTACCGTCAACAAATGGGTATATCCTTGTTTATCAACCCTACTTCCAAGTTTAACAAAATTTATGTGGATTTACTACAATCCGAATACTATATGCTCTGTCACATTGACAACCTGAAAATATACTGTTTCTACTTACCACCTTTCCCTTCTTTAGATAACAATACAACTATGCAAATAATCAATTCCATTCCTTTAAGCAACAATACAATTCTATGCGGCGACTTCAATGCTAGAATGGGTAAGTACACTGGTGACCTTCGTTGGAATCCACGTGGATCAAAATTATCCAAGCACATACAAGATAACCACTGGTACAACTGGAATGTTAAATGCCAATATGGTATTCCAACCCGTATCAACTATCGCCAACAAAGCAATACTACTGACAACAGTATTGTTGATTATTTTATATCCACATCAGACTTTCAACAAGCTGATTTACAAATTAAAACCGACCTTGCGATCCTAGGATCTGATCACAAAATGCTGGTCTTTTCATTCTTATGGGATGACCTTTCATTTGCTGACGATCAACAGCCACAACAACGCAAAAAGTGGAAAGTGGTGCGCCTACAAGAACTCGATGTTCTTCAAGCGTATCGCCGTACACTCAAACAACAATTGCACCAAACACAACTGGAATCCAAGTTATCTGATTTCATCAACTATCTAATAGCTTCTTCAACAGAACTATTACAAGACCAATGTACAGATAACAGATCCACTCTTGAATATCTCACACAGCAATTTTATAATTGTCTGTATTATACCCTTGACAACATCTTGACCGAATCCGACTATCGTCCGAAAACTTGGCGATGGTTCTGGAACAAGTCTCTACAGACTGCATCAAACTATAGACAAGCCTGTTACTTTCGTTGGTGTCGTGCCTATGGCATCCAAAAAGGTCTCTGGTGGCGTAAGTATAAAGATGCAGATAAAAAATTAAAAGCAGCAGTAAAGCAAGCACGAGCCTCTGCATATCGCAAGTTCTGTGACGAGCTGGATGAAGATCCTACTGCGGCTATGCCCATTGTAAAAAAAATCATAAACTCTAGACAAAAAAATAGCAACCGCTTCGGATCTATTGACGGTCCTCAGCATGCAGCAAACACTATGGCAAAGTACCTCGAAGGTATCTTTGATGGTAAATACATACCTCAGCCCAAAAACATTCCTTTGCACCTACAATCTCCTTCCTTTCCTTCACCCAACATCACTAATTCCGACTACAATTTCGACGACTGCCCTTTTATGCAAGATCAAATTGTAGATTCCATCAAAAAACTCGCCACTAAAAAAAGCCCAGGCAGCGATCATATTCTTTCAGAAATGGTCAAACCTGTGGCCGATATCATAGCTCAACCCCTTACACTCCTTTTCCGTGCCTGCTGGCTTCTTGGATTTACTCCCTTGCTTTGGCGCACTTCTCAAGTCGTCCCGATCTACAAAGGTAAAGGTGACCAACTTGATCCAGCCAATTTCAGACCAATCAGCTTGACCTCCATTTTTCGAAAGATAATGGAGTATAGCATACAACAACAACTTTATGATGAAACAGACTTCATTGACATAGCCCAAGGAGGCTTCAAACCCTTCTTGAGTGCGATCGATCAAGCCGTTTGTTTAGATGAATTGATGCATCAATATACCCGACAACATCATAAATCACCTGTGATTTGTTTTCTTGACATTGCAAAGGCCTACGACACTGTAGATAGAGACATTGTTTGGGATGCCATGTACCCTCACTGCAATATTCGACTGTTAAATATTTTGAAAGATTTATTTAATCATGTCAATATCCAAGTCATCAATGGTAACCATCAATCATACTTCTTCACTCCTTTTACGGGCGTACTGCAGGGCAGTGTCCTCAGTCCCCATCTTTACTCTATCTATATCAATTCCCTTCCACAATTACTTCGTAATTCTATCCCTTCCTCCTCTATTCCGTTACAAAACATAAACTGCTTGTTGTTTGCTGATGATATCGCTCTGATTTCTGATGCCGACAACATGACTAACCTTCTTGCAATAGCTGAACAACACTCTTTACAACTTGGCTACAGATGGTCACCGACTAAATGTGCCATTCTTACTCCTCCTACACCCCCACCTTCCTTTCCGACTTACCAGCTATACAACATCAACATACCTACCACCACCACCTTCAAATACCTCGGTATGCAATTCAACTATCTTGGGATGGATACACAACTATTCATCACCTACAACAAAGAAAAAACAAAAAAAGTATGCACAGGATGCATGACATTGGTACTCGTGCCAATGGCTTCTCCTTACCTCTCAGCATACAAATATACAAACAATTCATTCGACCACAGATTGAATACGGTTTGTGTGTCACCAACATCAACGCCACCAACATCGCTGCTCTTGAACGCATGCAGGATGATTGCCTTCGATTAATCGTCGGTGGTCACGCCACAGCATCAGTAAAAGCACTCCGGGTCATGGCCAACCTACCTTCTATGATGGAACGTTGGTATACCCTCAACACCAAATACAACCTTCGCTTGCAATGGCTCCCACCAGAGTCATTGATCAAACAAGTTCACTCCTCCACCACGCGCTATAGTCGCCTCAATATCATCCGCAACAAAAACCCTCTCCACAAAGAATTCATCAGTACTCCCACTGTAAATATAACTGAAAAAAAGAAACTAAAAAAAATCCTCTCCAAATATCGATCGAACGCCATCAGAAATTCCTCGGAAACAATGATAAAGGCTTGTAGATCTGATTTACAAATAGACCCCATCCTCACTCTCCCCATGACACGCAAGGAACGTAGGCGACTACTAAGGTGGCGAATGAACTGGTTGCCTGGTGGCCGGCCTCAATGCTATTGTGGCGGTGTGATGAGTCGAAACCATATATTGAACTGTCCTGCAATCCCAACACCCTATTGGGATCAAATACAACGTGGAACTGTCAACAACGTCAACCCAATCGACGCAATACTTAAACTATTGCCGTCTGAAAAACCAAAACACCACAAAAAAACAACAACAAATACAAAAGTGGCAGCCTCTATGGTCTGACCTACTCAATATCCTCTTTATTGTTGACCAAATATGTCACAAGTCGCAAGAACCCTTCCAAGACGAACCTAATCCAGGAG